>NC_085845.1:61128023-61428023 GCF_035594765.1 Anolis carolinensis
CCTAAATGGTTTGGGACCAGCCTATCTTTGCAGCTGCATCTTCTCCTATGAATCTGAGTGATCTCTAAGATCTTCTGGGGAGGCTCTTCTCTCACTTCCGCCCCCATCACAAGCATGGCTGGTGGGGACACGAGACAGGGCCTTCTCAGTGGTGGCCCCCTGGCTCTGGAACTCCCTCCCCATGGAGATTAGATTAGCATCCAGTCTGTCCATCTTCTGGAAAGAACTAAAAACATGGATGTTCTGCTGTGCATTTGACTAGGTAAAAGGTAAAGGTAAAGGTTATGCCCTGACATTAAGTCCAGTCGTGTCCGACTCTGGGGGTTGGTGCTCATCTCCATTTCTATGCCAAAGAGTTGTTTGTAGACACCTCCAAGGTCATGTGGCCGGCATAGAGCACCGTTACTTTCCTATCGGAACGGTACTCACATTTGCATGTTTTTGAACTGCTAGGTTGGCAGAAGCTGGGGCTAACAGCGGGTGCTAACTCCACTCCCTGATTCGAATCTGCAACCTTTCAGTCTGCAAGTTCAGCAGCTCAGCGCTTTAATATGCTGCGCCACCACGGGTCCTGCATTTGACTAGACAATCCCCTAAATAACCTGGCTCCAGGCAGGACTTGAAATCTGTACTGGCACTTTACTGTTGTCCTCTACCCAAAGATATTATTCCCCACCTTACATTGCTCACCCCTACTCATTGGACTTATACACTTGATCCATTAGCCCTATTTTCAAAAGTAAGTTGCGCCAACCCACCCATCCATGCCTAGAAATGGACTTTATTACAGGCTCATTGGTGGTTGGTTTGAGATTGTTTTTATTATATCACAAATGTTTATAATTGTTGTTTTATTCTGTTTTATGATACTGTGTATGTATTTTAATGTGATTATATTATATGATGTTGACCGGGCTCTTCCCCATGTAAGCCGCTCCGAGTCCCCTTGGGGAGATGGAGGCGGGGTACAAAAATAAAGTTGTTGTTGTTGTTGTTGTTGTTGTTGTTGTTATTAATGCCAGGGCCCAGAAAGACAGAATGTCTTCATAGGGACCACCAAACAGGAATCAAAGATCATGAAAGGCACTGTAGAATAATCCAACCAGAGAAGTCAGCTATAGCAAAGCACTTGATGAACCAGCCTGGACACAGAATACTATTTGAGGAGAAAGAAATGCTGGACCTCTCTGACAACCATCATGTCAAACTACACAGAGAAGGCACCAAAATCCACAAGTATATGGACAATCTCAACGGAAAGGAGGAAGCCATGAAAATGAATAAAATCTAGCTACTGGTATTTAAAAAAGCACCAGAAATAAGAAAGTAAATAAAGAGCACCACTCAGAAACAGGGGAATTCCAGACAGTCAACAATCAAGTGCCAGTTAACACCTTCCAAACAAAGAATGCCCCCCAGGCAGCAGCCAGACAGATTTTGCAGCTGCAAGGCTACTCAATTGCTAATTAAGATGGCTAATGGCAACATTTACATTTGCTTCAAACAGAACAGAGTTCTATGTGTTATTTAAGGCTTTCATGGCCAGAATCACTGGGTTGCTGTGAGTTTTCTGGGCTGTATGGCCATGTTCCAGAAGCATTCTCTCCTGATGTTTTGCCTACATCTATGGCAGCTGTCCTCAGAGGTTGTGAGGTATATTGGAAACTCATCTCTGTAGGAGTCCTTATACCATGCAGCTGTGGGCAAGCCTGCATAGGGACCACCAAACACAGCATTGCCCAAACACGAATCAAGGAACATGAAAGGCACTGCAGACTAGCTCAACCAGAGAAGTCAGCCATAGCAGAGCACTTGATGAACCAACCTGGACACAGCATATTATTTGAGAACACAGAAATGCTGGACCACTCCAACAACTATCATGTCAGACTACACAGAGAAGCCATTGAAATCCACAAGCATGTGGACAATTTCAACTGAAAGGAGGAAACCATGAAAATGAAAAAAAAAAGGGCTACTAGTATTAAAAAAACCTCTAAAATCAGAACAGTAAATAAAAACTCAAAAACTAGGGGAATTCCAGACAATAATCAATCAGGGCCAGCTAACACTTCCCAACAAAGGATTCCCCCAGGCGGCTAACAGCCAGACCTTGAAACTGTGGGCCATTAAAATACTAATCAAGGTGGCAAATTGCAACATTCACAGGTGGCTCAGGCAGACAAGAGTTCTTTTTCCCACCCTGGGCCTTCCACAGATATATAGATCTCCCTTGTCTAGTTTCCAGTATACCTCACAACCTCTGAGGATACCTGCCATAGATGAAGGCGAAATGACAGAAAAGAATGCTTATGGAACATACAGCCTGGAAAACTCACAGCAACCCCGGCCAGAGTTCTTTCTCCCATCCTGGACATTCCATAGATAGATGATAGATAGATAGATAGATAGATAGATAGATAGATATTCACCCACTTGCCTCATTCCCATAAATCTTTGAACAAACCTCTGAGGATGCCTGCCACAGATGCAGGCAAAATGTCAGGAGAGAATGTTACTGGAACATGGCCATACAGCTCAAAAAAACTCACAGCAAGCCACAGAAGAAAAGGTTTGCTGATCACCTTCCATCCAGGAGGAAAACAAAGCCATGCATTAAGACTTTCTCCTCAACAGACACACTTCTTCAGTACTGTATAGCCTTTCTAGCCTTGGGGTGAGAAGTGTTCCCTCAAGGCAAAAGGAGAAAATAAGTCTTTTTTTACTGTTTTGGTTTTAAACCTTTGTTTTAAAAAAAATGTAAAGCATTATTTCTTTGTGATTTTTAAAATTATTATTATTATTATTATTATTTAACAAATACATTATAGACAACATCAAGCAACAATCAGACTGTACAGAAACAGAGAGTGATAAGGATAAATGCACAACTAACAGAAGATGAAAGGTTAAAGTAGACTACATTAAAACACAACACTAAGTTAAATAGACAGAAGTGAAATGTTACTTCCAATTAGTATACTAACCCTGTCTTCTTTTGCAAAAAATGATTCTAAACTTAAGTTTAAATGCAGTATTATTTTTACATATATTCCAATTCTACATGTTTTTCCATCTCAAAGGATCACTGAGCTCCATTCTTTTTGGAATGAATACATGTAAATAATTATAGTTTTATGGGAGAATTAAGTTTTAATGCACACCTCAGCATCTGTATATAGCATTATGGGGAAATGTGATGTTCTCCTCTGTCTTGTGAAGGGAGGATATGGTTCTAGAGACCAATCCGAGGACCATAATAGAGTATATTTCCTCAAGGATTACTAGGACTCAAATTCATAGAGAAGGAGAGAGAAAACACACGGGGATTGACCATGTTATCCTATTACTTGGAAGTAATCCCCACTCTATTTCGTGGGAATCACTAGGACTGAAGATTGCTTCTATGTTGCCAACAGCTTTACTTCCAGGGATGTGTATCTCCAGTCAGGAAAATTAAACTGTGAAGGACCTTCACTAGTAACTATTGGAATCTACAGTAGACTCTCAGTTAACTGGAACTCAAGTTATTGGAATTCACAAGCAACCAGAAATAAAATAATAATCAAAGAATCAATTCTGTATCCACAAAGTTGTTTTTATAATACAGTAAAACAGTGTTACATTACAATTGTTTTTATTTGCTTGAATTTCCTTTTAATTGCTTTACTTCAATATGAATATGAATTTCCTTTTAATTGCTTTACTTCAATATGAATACCTAGTCAATAATTGCTGTACTTCAATATCAATACCAAGTCAATACTACACAGGTACGGTATAGTATGGGGTATAGTGTTTAGCCTATTTTAAACATTAATTCTCAGACAACCAGAAACTATCTTTATCTGACATCTACCAAACCGCATGGGTGCCAGTTAACTGAGAGTCTCTTTATATAGTTTGGATTTTCTCCCTCCTCCCTGCCTCTCTATGTGAGTGTGTGTATCAGTGTGGAATGCCTCTCACTACGTTAAAACAGTGGGTGTGGCTCTTAATGAGACATGTCACATTACCACAGAATATCTGCGCCCCACACCACTGGAAAAATTATACTGTCAGGCCAGTATTGCACCACTTGGCATCTGCTGGGAAGTAGCAGCTAGCAATGAAAGGACCAAGGCAGTGACATCTCCGCCCCACCCCCTGTTCAGATATTAGCCAGCACGCCAATGCCTTAAATCAAGAAATAGTTTTCTAACATCTACAGAGATACTTGCAGGAACATCTCAGCAAGTGAGAGTCCAAAAGTGGCAGGCTAAAACCCAGAACCTCAGCACATGACTGATACCGAATGAGAAACTCCCTCTTGGGCACACAGAAGACTGAGTGACTTGAAAGGCACTGAACAGACGGCACTCCGGCACCACAAGATGCAGAGCCAACCTTAAGAAATAGGGCTACAAAGTGAAGTACATGACATGTGAGTGTGGAGAAGAACAAACCACAAACCACGTACTACAATACAGTCTGAGCCCTGCCAGATGCACAATGGAGGACCTTCTTATAGCAGCACCAGAGGCACTCCAAGTGGCCAGATACTGGTCAAAGGACATTTAGTATAATGCCAAGTTTTTAACTTTTTTTCTTTTCAAATACATTACAACTGTATGCTTGGTTTGCTTCTGACACGATAAATAAATAGTAAAATGGATCAAATGGACCTACATACACGAATAGCCGCAGTATATTGCCATAATGTGCACTGCTTGGATCATTATCACTCAGCACTAAAATAATAGTCATCTGAACCAGTGACTACTACAACAATGGTTCCCCATTTCACTATAACAATGGAGCCTCTATTAAAAAATTGCACCCCACAGCAGGCAAACATTAGTGTCAAAGAAACAATGGGATGACACCATGAGTAATGTATAAGTGCTCATCAAGACAAATAGTTTTCAAAATCAGCTCTGGTAAATATATCTGCAATATTAATGATGAGGAAAGAAAGAGTCACAGAGCACGAATTCCCTTGCATTAGAGTACTGGGTATTTAAACTACTATTTAATTTGCTCGGTTTTCCCAAGAGATTAACCAGACATGTTTTTGTCTGTATTAATTAAAATTCCTATCAAGAGATTTCTTGGGTAAATATTCTGCCATTCCTTTTTAATAGGAAAATGTCAATTGTGCCTTATTCAACTGTACCAAAATACTACGAGAGAAGACACACTGAAAGTAATATTATATTTCATTAACTTCAGAAGACATATCTTGCCTGGTGTTCTAATTGCCTTCCTCATTGTTTCCAAGCTCATGAAATCTTTCACATTAGAGAGGAAATGTGAGGTGAAATACATACAAAAGACAATTCAAGATTCAGTGCTTTGAAAGCTTTTCCCATGTGGTCAATTTCAATAGTTTAGTCTGAAGTTGGGCCAAGAATTACTTGTTGAAGAATGCATACATCCTTAATGTAAATAAAATATTCAAATAACTGGCATAGCTTGAGTTGTCTAGAACAAGATAACTAATTATGACCATGCATTGAAGTTTTTAGTTTGGGACTCTCAGATTCCTTGCTCTAGATCAGTGGTTTCCAACCTACGGTCCATGGACCACCAGTGGTCCCTAAGAACTAAAATATGGTCTGCAGCCTCACCGTTACTACACCACTGCAACGAGAGTGACTGGTCTTGTGAAACTCTCTTATAGTGATGAATCAATTGGGATGTTTGGAGGGGAGAAACTGACTACACACAAAAGGCATGACAACAAGCCTCCTGGTTGCTGCTTCTCCTCCTCCCTCCCTCCCTCCCTCCTCTTGAGCGCCTGGAAGTGAGGGCGCCTTTCTGTCTTCGTTTTTAGGCTTATTCCTGGGGTTACTTGAGGTACTGGTTCAGAAAATTACATTGGATAGACCGCATCAGCTCTAGACTATTAAATATGGTTTTCTGTGGGCGAGCAGATAGTGACTATCGGATGGCAAATGTTCTGTATCATAAACTAGAGCTGATGTGGTCTATCCAATGCAAATCTAAAGTTGACCAAAACCCGATCCGTAACGCTTTCGGTACTAATGTTGGAGAGTGGTCCCTGGTCAAAGTGGTCCCAGGTCAAATGGTCCCTGGTCATGGAATCATGGAATCATAGAATCATAGAGTTGGAAGAGACCTTGTGGGCCATTCAGTCCCACCCCCTGCCAAGAAGCAGGAAAATTGCATTCAAAGCACCCCCGACAGATGGCCATCCAGCCTCTATTTAAAAACCTCCAAAGAAGGAGCCTCCAGTACACTCGCCAAGTGGTCCCAAGTCAAAAAGGTTGGGGACCACTGCTCTAGATAGATCATGTTTGAAAACAAATTGACTTATTTTTTGAAAAGCAGGCCATTTTTATACAATGTGCCTTTTAGAGTACAAACTCAGAGCCAAACAGAAAAGAAACCCCTAGCATTTCTTTAACAACAACTGAAGCTTGGTGCTAGAATGGTTTTCTTTGTACTTTTCTTACTTGGGTACCAAGGAAATCATCAGACATGCTACTGTATTTTTAAATATGCTGATTTTGAATAAGAACCTTAGCAACTTGTGGTGCTCATTTCAAAAAGGAAGAAAGTATTATGACTACCTACATTTTTCTTCAGCCCACACTTGAAACTAAACTGAAGAAATTTCCAACCTCTCCCTCCCCACATGTGTCCAGCTCCACCTTCCCTCTCACCTGCTCATGTTGAAGTCAGAGATAAATCACAGGAGGGGCCACTTTTCTTATGTCTCTTCCCATAAGTGCCAGGTACTCGAATAGCAGCTACTACACAGAAAATAGGAGCACCAGGTTATATATCTCTCTTATTTCTCCTTGTACTGAAGTTGGAGGCTCATGGAGACATGACTCCATAATGATAACTAATGTGCAGATCTGGTAACTTCACTCTCTCCCATATTATAATTTTGTAAGTTTGCAGCACAGCAAATGGATGTATTTAGCAGACTATCTTTTCTGCATTATCAGAACAGCATGATGCTTATGCTAGCATTGATAGGCTGCTGCTCAATACTGTGCTCTGAAACTGGAACCTTCTATGTATAAAATTTAAACTGTGCCACTGGGATATAGACCCATCTCCTGCTGAGAATTTCAGATATAGAAGTATGCATAAAATGATTCAGACATTACACTAAATATAGGATAAGAGGCACTGAATTAGATCAAGACTTTAGTCATACTAAAAGTATTTTCAGTGAAATTAGGACTGAAATTAGTTGTGTGGTTAAAAAAAGCAGAAAGCAAGCTTTGTTCAGATTGAAGTAAACCATTGCTGCATTCATGTCATGTCAGTAAGATATGTGATTTATCAAAAATAATTTATACACACACCAAACGCTACTCTGTTTCTATATCATTCAAAGTACTCAACCAGATTCCAGAAAAACAGAAATTTTACCATTTTGTGCAGCAGTTCTATAATGTTGTCGCTACCATCACTGCCAGCAAGAAGGAAGGTATGGCACATATTTTAGAAAAGTAGGAAACATACCTGTGGTGGATGCAAGAGAAGATACAATGCTACATCAGAGCCTAAATCAGTTTTATGGGTCTGGGAAATGAAAAGAAAGAGTATATCTGCAAGATCCAAACATAGATTATGGCTGATTCTACCTGGCTTCTTCTGCACCATGATAACATTCAGTCTTCCCATTCACTTCACCCAAGAGATGGTCAACTTGTGGTCCCACAAAGATTGTCAGATTAACCTCCATGTTTATATATATTTATGTCCATATATTACAGTCTATAGAATACTGTGTCCAGGTCTGAGCATCACAATTCAAGAAGGATATTGACAATCTGGAACATATCCAGAGAAGGAAAACTAAAGTGGTCAAAGGTCTAGAAGCCAGTTTCTATGAGGAGCAGCTTAGGGTGCTGGGTATGTTTAGTTAGGAGAAAAGAAGGCTGAGCGGGGACATGGCAACCATGTTTGAATATTTGAAAAGTTGTCATATTGAGGAGGGGGCAAGTTTGTTTTCTGCTGCTCTGAATACTAGGACACAATGGAGCAATGGATTCAAATTGCACCTAAACATTAGGAAGAACTTCCTAATGGTCATTAATAATATACTTTATATTCCACTCTATCTTCCCGTGGGGACTCAGAGTGGATTACAGAACACATATATGGCAAGCATTCAATGCCATTATACAATTAACAAGGACAATATATAAACAGAGGTAAAGGCTTTTCACATCTTTTCCATTTCCGGCATCTGGAAGGCTGTGTTCAACTCTGGCCATGCGGGGGGTGGGGGGTGGGGGGGGGACTGTCACTACATCTTCCATGCCGAGGAGCTTTGTCAACCTTAGATGGCCTCCCAATCGAATCATCGGCATATCCTAATGGGCACCTTTTATTTCCTCCCCACTTAAAGCCGTATCTAATGATCTACGCACATATCTGTTTTCAGTCTGCTAGGTGGGCAGGGAGATGGGGCTGATGTAGGGTGCTCACCCCAACTCGAGCTTGAACTGCCAACCTTTTGATCGGCAGGATTTTCTGCAGCCAGTGGCTTAGCTTGCTGTCTAACGTTGCTGTAGACAGTTGAATATACTGCCACAAAGTATGTTGGAATCTTCTTTTCTAGAGATTATTTTTACAAGGGGCTGTCCATCTGTCAGAAAAGCTTTGGTTGTGTGTTCCTACATGACAGGGGGTTAGACTGGATGGTCCTTGTGGTCTCTTCCAACTCTATGAATCTATGCCAACTTTATTTGAGATTTATGTAATTGACTTCGATGAGTGTTAATAAGCCTGAGGTTCTACAGATGTTAGAGGATTGTGACTACTCTTAGTCTTAGCTACTGCAGTCAATGATGAAATATACATCAATTTTACTGATTACAAAATGTGGAATTTTCTCAGTAAGATATTCTGTTAAAACAAAACAAATTATGTTCTAATAAGGGAAATATTTCAGTTCCTACAATTTAGTGAACCTATGATTTAAAACAAAAAAAAATCTGTCTTCATAGTGATAATATTCAGTTGAAGTCCCCATATGTTAAATGGCCAGATTGTTTTCCAAATGTTTAACCCAATAAGCTAAATCCCCAACTTGCCTATGTTGATGTTAGAAAAAAAATTGAACTATAGAAAATTTAATGATGTGGGTGTCTTTGTTGAAATATCCCAGAATGGACTCAGATGACAGAGAAAACAGCTATTTGCTATGTTCATAGTATGTTGCAATTAATTATGTAATCATGGTTAGTTATGACATTTTTTCCTGTATACAAAGCTTCCTCCAGATGTAGCTCAATCAAGTGTGCAAGCCTAAAGGCTTTGACCTATTATTAAACACACAGTCAAAAAGAAAATGTCCCTCATGATTAATAAAAAAGCCTCAAAATTTCAGAGGCCAATGAAACAGCCAACAAAAATGCTTATTTAAAATTCGACATAGTAGCAGTTTGATCATCGCTGTGCAGCCTTCTGAACATTTAATTAACAGATCGTACTGAGATAAGTCATATTTACTTCCCAGTAAACCTATTTTCGTAAGCCAAATGGCAAGTCATTGTTAATGTAAAACCCATTAATTCAATAGACTTACTCAAGTAACAACAAGTCATTGGTTTTATGCCTTATGATTTAGCAGGATGCACATGACATGAAATGGAAGTTACTCTCTTCTGTGTGTCTTTCAAGGGAGTCTGTCTCCAACATATTTTTGTTTTTGTGTGCCTTCAAATTGTTTCTGACTTATGACAATCCTAATACATTTTATGAAGGGGTTTAATGGGACTGAGAGTGTTTGACTTATCCAAAGTAACCTAGTTGGATTCCATGGCCAAGGGGAGAATCAAATCTTGGTTTCAGCATTGTGTTTCATCCCAATGCCAAAACCATTGCACTACATTGGTTCTCTTATTTATTGTTGCTTATTTCCAGGCTGCATAGATTTAGAGGCAAGATTATATCAAGTTATTGGCAGTATTTACTAAAGCTGTATATTGCAAAACCTAACCTGTATAATATCAACCTAACTGTTGTTTAACATCAAAGCTAGAAAAGTTTAAGATAACCAGAAATCTGAAACAATTGCCTCAGGTATAGGAAATGTAGCTCTAATACAGTTGAGGTGGGTGGCTAACTGGGATGGACTATTATACCTAGGATTTTGAAGTACAATAACCATGCAAGGCTCTATAATTAGATATGAAAGAAGAGTCCAAATATGCAGGTAGCTATATTTATTTATATCAGTAAATCTGTTTTACAAAGCTTTCAATTCAAGTTAAGTTTTCACCAATCTTATCTTTCAAACATTTGACCAGGATAGAATGGTATAAAGAGTACATTTGTAATTAGGTATTAAACAACTTACTCAATTAAACACATTTGTGAGACTGTTAGATAATCTAGGCTAGGTTACACTTTCCATAGCTATGGCCAATGGTCAGGGATGGTGAGATTTGTAGTAGCATGCATCTGAAGTCATAAACAAGTCATGCCAGACTAATCTGATCTCTTTTTTCGATAGAGTTACGAGTTGGGTCGATACAGGGAATGCCGTGGATGTAGCATATCTAGATTTCAGTAAGGCCTTCGACAAAGTCCCCCACGACCTTCTGGCAAACAAACTAGTAAAATGTGGGCTAGACAAAACTACGGTTAGGTGGATCTGTAATTGGCTAAGCGAACGAACCCAAAGGGTGCTCACCAATGCGTCGTCTTCATCATGGAAAGAAGTGACAAGTGGAGTGCCGCAGGGCTCCGTCCTGGGCCCGGTTCTGTTCAACATCTTTATTAACGACTTAGACGAAGGGTTAGAAGGCACGATCATCAAGTTTGCAGATGACACCAAACTCGGAGGGATAGCTAACACTCCAGAAGACAGGAGCAGAATTCAAAACGATCTTGACAGACTAGAGAGATGGGCCGAAACTAACAAAATGAAGTTCAACAGGGACAAATGCAAGATACTTCACTTCGGCAGAAAAAATGGAAATCAAAGATACAGAATGGGGGACGCCTGGCTTGACAGCAGTGTGTGCGAAAAAGATCTTGGAGTCCTCGTGGACAACAAGTTAAACATGAGCCTACAATGTGATGCGGCAGCTAAAAAAGCCAATGGGATTTTGGCCTGCATCAATAGGGGAATAACGTCTAGATCCAGGGAAGTCATGCTTCCCCTCTATTCTGCCTTGGTCAGACCACACCTGGAATACTGTGTCCAGTTTTGGGCACCGCAGATGAAGGGAGATGCTGACAAGCTGGAAAGCGTCCAGAGGAGGGCAACTAAAATGATTAAGGGTCTGGAGAACAAGCCCTATGAGGAGAGGCTTAAAGAGCTGGGCATGTTTAGCCTGCAGAAGAGAAGGCTGAGAGGAGACATGATAGCCATGTACAAATATGTGAGGGGAAGTCATAGGGAGGAGGGAGCAAGCTTATTTTCTGCTGCCCTGCAGACTAGGACACGGAACAATGGCTTCAAACTACAGGAAAGGAGATTCCACCTGAACATCAGGAAGAACTTCCTCACTGTGAGGGCTGTTCGGCAGTGGAACTCTCTCCCCCGGGCCGTGGTGGAGGCTCCTTCTTTGGAGGCTTTTAAGCAGAGGCTGGATGGCCATCTGTCGGGGGTGCTTTGAATGCGATTTCCTGCTTCTTAGCGGGGGGTTGGACTAGATGGCCCTTGAGGTCTCTTCCAACTCTACTATTCTATGATTCTATGATTCTATGATTCTATGAAGTACATCAAATCTAGGTGTTCTTGCTTTATTTCTATCTTATTGACTGTCTAGGTCCTGAACTAGATCTTTGCTTTTGTCCTCTTCTGTATTTGTCAGGCCAAGAAACATGAATAGCTATATCAAATGGGTGTTGTTACTACTCACTTACCTTTCATAAACTGTCGCCATAGTAATTACACCATTACATTGTCTATACTAAGTTCAGTTCTGATGTATGGTCTTGATAAGCATATTTGTGAAATAAGAGTGTGAACAATTAATGGAAGAATGATACATTTTTCACAATTGATGGTACAGTTCTATTCACTACAGAAACTTTGTTTTTGGAAGCTCCAATACTGTGGAAATTCAGAATGGAAGCAGTGATGTTTTCCTTCACATTGAATGAGGTTCAGTAGCAAAGGCTCAATCTCCCTGCAGATACTCAAGTTTGGAATTCAATGAAGTTAATGTGACGTCAATAACATTACTGGGCCCAAGAGTGCAGCTATTGTCATCTATATTTAATTGTGAGTTACCAAAATATTCTCCCACCCTCATATTTCCAACGGTTTCCCTTTAAAACAACAGAACAAGTGGTTAGAGTCATAATAGTGAAGATGCTGTGACAAAGGTTAGCTTCACACCATTGAAGACGATATAGGACTCCTACTACTGGGTCCAGTTGTGAGTCATGATAAATGAATCAGGAAATTTTTGAGTGATTTTTTAAAGCATGTGATAAAGGGTCTTCTTTTATGACAACTAACAGGATTTGCAAATATAGCCTCAATAGCTACTTGGCCAATTATGTATCATCACTGAGCATTTACTGTTCAATAAATAACAGCAACTCAGTCAGTCATGGCCTTATTAAAATGTGGAATTGTCTGCTCATTGCCAATTAAATAACTAGCATTTTTATCAGAAAGGGAAACCTATCAAATATTCTCAAAGTAGCCTTGAGCTGTTCCATGTTGAATTATATTGATATCTGATGAAGATTGATCACATTTGCTAAGTTGTGCATGCTTCCATCTTTATTATTTCAATTTCTTAATATGAAGCACAACTGATTCTCTGATTCTGCTCTCTGTTTAATATTATGACCACCATATCTGAGCTCCAAAAGAATTGGCTGTCTGCATGTAACACATATGTGAGCATTTCAGTATATGGAACTGGGTGGCATTGCACTTCATGAATGCCCATGTTTTACCTGAGCAAGATGATTTGGTCTTGGAAATTTAAACCTTAGATAGGATTGGTAATCCTTTTTTAAAAAAAGTTTGCCAAACAACATGAATCAAAACACTCTATCACAGCTCAAGAATCTAAGAAAATGTGAAAAATTGTAATAGTTTGACCAGACCATGTAGTTATAAATAACCATATAGTTCAGCTAACAGTTTGACAGTTGTCAAATAGCTGCCATGTGGTTAATCTTCATGTGACTACATTCTGTTTCTGCTTTTTTCCTACTTGATAAGAAAGAGCAATCACTCAGAAGTACAATTCCACAGGATTCTTGCTGTGCAGTTATCAGAGTTCACAGAATTAGAAACATTTAAAGTTGGAAGGAAGGTCATCTAATTGAGGTCATCTAGTCCAATTGACTTCCCTCCTCATTGCAGCAGGAAAATGCAGCATGCATGAGTGATGGTTTCAGCTTAATAAATATTGCAGTGAAGGAGAGGTTGCCATCTCCTGGGGCAGTTTGTTCCACTGTCAAACAGTGTTGACATTCTGTTAGTGACATATGCAGGCATGCATCCAATGTACATGTATGTGTGTGCGTGCAGTTAGAGGTCAGAGTTCTCTTCCTCCCTTGAGCGATAATCAACTGCCCCAACCACCCCCAACAAAAATTCACCTTTCTTGTACTTCTCTCCCACAATCATGGACAGTAGAAAATGGCTGAAATGCATCTGGCTGTGTGACTATAGAAAGATGCACAAGATGAAGGCATCTTCCCAAAATTTTCAGAGAGGTCTTCTGGGGTTCTTCAAGATGATGCCATTGTGTATCTGCATATAATCACATATGAGGCCCATAGTCAGACATTTCTCAACTGTCCCCTTTTTCAACAGCCAGTACATAGGCATGAAGAAAAGTGAGGGAGTTAAAAAGAGGGAGTCATTTTGTAATTACATTATGCCATTTCTCCTGATGCAGGATCTCAGCCTAACACTAATTGTTAGGACATTTATCCTAATGCTCAGATGAAAGTTTGTGGATGATAAAAAACTAGGAAGGGTAGCTAAATTTTTGGACAATAGGTACAAACTTCAAAAAGACCTTGATAAACTAGAAAATTGAGCTAAAACTAATAACATAAAATTCAACAATAAAAAATGCAAAGTTCTACATTTAGACCAAAAAAAAAAACCAATTGCAAGGATGGGAAATACTTGGCTTATCATCAGTATATGTGAAAAGGGCCTTGGAATTATTGTTGATCACAAACTGAACATGTATAATGCTGAACGGTATGATGCTGCAACAAAGAAAGCAAGTAATATTTTAGTTTACATTAATAGAACCACGGTCTTCAAGACAAGGGAAGTAATAGTCCTCCTATATCAGTGGTTCCCAACTTGTGGTCCGAGGACCACCAGTGGTCTGCAAGAACAAAAATATGGTCTGCAGCCTAACCATTACTACAACATTGCCTCAAAACCACGTGGCAACAAGTGAAAGGGGTGATTTGGGAACTACCCCAATCACTGATAATTACCCGAGTTCGCCAAGCCGCTATGAGACCATTAAAGAGCCCAAAATTCGTTGAGGACAAAACACCTTTATTGGTAGCTACCGGCAGACAGAGTCACACAGCAGTGTGTGGCTGGCAAATGCTGTCGGCCAAGAGTGTTCCCATCTCGGTCAATTTATAGGGCAGTTGTTTATCACATTTTAGTTCCTCTTTCTGGACTGGAATTTACTGGAAATCCCCCAGATCAGTTTGTGGTGAGCTAGAGTTTCCTGCGTTGTCAACAAGTCCAGGATGTTCTAACCGCAAGGTTTCAGCAGGTGCAAGCATAACATATGTAACGTATATATGTTGCATACAATTCTCGGAATTACCCTAACCGCAAGTACAACCGAAACTGATTATTGCTAAACTTAGACACATGCTGCAAAAACAGCAAGTTGCAATTCTTTATAATTTAGAGGGGAGACTGATCCTCCATTTCAAAGCAGACAGGCAATTCTAAAATGGAGTCACTTTGGGCTATGTGACCCCTTCATTCCCCCGTTTTTTCTTGTAACCAAGGAAGACATTTTCTTGGTTACACAGGCAATTTCACCTTCCCAATTACAGTGGGGTGGTGTCTTGCTCCATGGTGTTTAACTGCATATACATGACACGTTGAACTTCCCTGTGCTGACTGAAGGTGGCAGTGATCAGTCTCGCCATCATGTTTCTTAAGCATGACATAATACAAGGCAAAAAGAGCAAAGCAAGAAGTATAATTAGCAAAATTATAAACAATACTTTGATGAGGTCTCGTAACCAATTAAGATTCGGGAGCCAGCCAAAAAGCCAATCCATCCAGCCGGTTCCCTTGGGGGTGTAAGTAGCCCTTATGGTGGAGACAACGTTGTTGATTTTGGCCACATCAGATTCAATAAGCCCAGACTCATTGACATAATGGCAACAAGTTGTGTTCAGCCATACACATAAGCCACCCTCTGCTGCCAGAAGGTAATCTAATGCCATCTTGTGTTGCATAAGGACTCCTGCTAATGAGTCAATTTCAGTCTGGAGTGCCTTCATGCCTATAACGGTTTGATTGGCCAAAATTTCCAGCTGTGCGGAAAGCCTCCTTAGTTGTTTGACATTTAGGGCAACTCCCACCCAAGGGAACAGGATTGCTCCAAATCTTTCTCCCTCTGTTAGGTATGTATTCTCAGGATCATAGCCACGTTTTTCATCATAGGATCTCTTAGGCCTGTTCCACCGGTCAGCTGCTTCCAATGCATGCAGGGGCTGCTCTCGCGGGTGTATCCCAATATTAGTGGGGATTAGGGTACCAATGGTGCAGGTACCAACCCATAGTGGGGGTAAGACTTTACCTCCCCACTTCCCACATATCCAGAAGTATCCCGGAGGCAATCCTCCCATTGCATGGTTATCAAGCAGTATACCGGGCCTTGGCCTTCCAGGAATTTGGTATTCCATTGGGAAGTTTCCTTGTGTCCGGAGCAGATCTTGCCGCGGTGGGGGTGCGGCTCTCACCACTGGTGATCGTGGTGAAGAAACAGCACCACCCACAGGCGGTTGTGGTGGAGCCGCCGCTCCCGCCTCAGGTGGTTGAGTTGCTGCCCGAGGCAGCTCCGACCCGGGCTTAACCACATATATTTTGGGGGGAGTGTTAACTTTCCCATTACGTGCCGGACGAGAGGGCGGTTTCTTGTCACCCCCCTCTGGTGAGGCCGCTTGCCTTTTTAATCTCTGCAGGTGACCATCTCGTTGTGGCTGTGGCTGTTCAACTCCAAAGTGTATGTTGTCATAATACACAGGGAGAGTGAGATTACAACGGGGGTAATCTCCTACTTTTATGAGTTTGGCTTGGGGGAAGTTCTTATGATCAACTTCTGAAATCCCTTCCTCTGACCGTGTCAGACAGGCTGATGCATCTGGTGCAGAATCATCAAGGGCCAATAAAAATTGAGCCGAATCAGTCAACCCCTCTTCACTTGCATATGTCCAAGGGGTAAACAATTTCCATCCAGATACATCCAGCAGTGGCCCTGCTTTCATGACCCAGCCCTCATATTGAGAGTGAGGGCTATGGGCACAAATCCAGCAGTCTGCGACCTCTGCTTCTTTGGCTATTTCTTTAATTAATTGGTGGAACATGTTCTTGTCCCAACCCATCTGAGTCTGCACCAATGGCATCATTATCAATATCAATAAGTATAATTGTGTCCTCATTGTCACAGTGGTGTTTGTCCTTAATATCACAAAATTTCAGCCAACACAGAAACAAAATACAACCCACACAGGAACCCCCAATTCCCCACACCCAAAACCAAGTGTCCATTCGGTCTTTTGGGACACTCTCGGAAGTGTACCCTCCTTCCTTCTTCAAGGCGGTTCTTGGTAACCTGACCTCTGGGGCTAGCTCTAGGTAGCTTCGGGCCCCTCCTCTTCAGGGCAGCTCTTGGTAGCTTGACCCTTAGGGCGTGTGAGTGTGAATTTCAGTGGATTGTCCTTGTGTAGGTTTACCTTCCAGAAATCAGGATCTTTGGTGGTATAGTCCTTCTTGACACGAGTGTAATGTACCCACGGCTTTACACCCTTCAACTTCACAGCAGTAGGGGTTGTAAGCAACACCTCCAGTGGTCCCTTCCACCTTGGGCCGAGGGGATCGCACTTCCAATCTTTCAGCCAAACAAAATCTCCTGGTGAGAAAGAATGTAACGCAGTAACGGGAAAAGGGTAACGCAGCATGCCAGTATATTTATACAGTTTGTTCAACACTGTACCCAAAGCTTGGACCTCTTTTATCAATTCTTGTTTTCCTAATTCATGTATGTCTCCTTGCAGAGGTCTAATTTTCAGAGGGGGTCTTCCATACAACAATTCATAAGGTGACAAACCCAGGACCCTGGTGGGGGTGCATCTGACCTTTAGTAATGCCATTGGCAATATTTGAACCCATGTCATCCCAGTCTCTTGACACATCTTTGAGATTGTTCCTTTCAAGGTCCTATTCATCCTTTCCACTTTCCCCGAAGATTGGGGCCGGTATGCACAATGCAATTTCCAAGCGGTTCCTAACAACTGGGCTAGGCACCCTAGGACCTGGTGGACAAAGGCCGGGCCGTTGTCACTCCCAATGTGTAAAGGTATTCCGTATCTAGGGATTATGTCCCTCATCATGGCACGGCTGACCTCTACAGCCTTCTCAGAGGTGGTAGGATATGCTTCCACCCACCCTGAGAATGTGCATACCATCACCAACATGTAATGAAATCTTTGGACTTTTGGCATTTCAGTGAAATCAACCACTAGAGACTCAAAGGGTGTCGTTCCCAAATACTGAACTCCAGGTGGGAGCAATGGCCCCATCCTGGGATTGTTCTTAGCACAAATTTCACATCTTAGAGCAGCGGTTCTGGCCAGGGCATGCAAGCCGTCCACCCAGATTTGCCGTTCCAAGAGTGAAGCCATTCCTGTCGCACCTAAATGGGTTTGTCTATGAACCTCCTTCACCAATCCCCATCCCAAAGCTTTTGGGACGAAGATTTTCCCATTGGGCAATATGAGAATATTACCCTTCCATTCTGCCCCTTCTGCTAGGGCCCACTCCTTCTCTTGTGCAGAGTAAGTCATGGACTCTACTGTGGGTGTGACATCCAATTGCAAAACTGATTCCTCTGATGTACTTTCATCTGCTGCTTTCCTAGCCTGTTGATCTGCCAGGCGATTCCCTTGTGTTACCTGATCCTCACCGTACTGATGTCCCTTGCAATGCATGACTGCTACCTCCTTTGGTTCCCAAACTGCATCTAAAAGCTGTAAAATCTCTGTTGCATTCTTGATTTGTTGTCCAGCAGAGGTCAGCAGTCCTCTTTCCTTGTAGATGGCACCGTGGGCATGCAAAGTGGTGAAGGCATATTTCGAGTCAGTATAAATATTGACTCTTTTTCCTTTAGCCAATTGGAGGGCCCTGGTCAGAGCAATCAACTCGGCCCGCTGTGCGGAAGTCCCCGGAGGCAACCCCTTTGCCTCTAGGGTCTCCCCATTGCTATTCACCACTGCATACCCCGCCTTCCTTTCGGAACCAACCACACGACTTGACCCATCTGTGAAAAGCACCCATTCTGGAACCTGAAGAGGCAAGTCTTTGAGATCTGGCCTACTTGAATACACTTCATCCATCACTTCTAAACAATCATGCTGCATCAATTCTCCTTCTTCCACTGGCAACAAGGTAGCTGGGTTTAAAGTGGCACATACTGACAATTTAACCTGTGGATTGTCCACCAACATGCTTTCATACTTGAGCATTTGGCTATTGGTGAGCCAATGGTGTCCCCTGTGTTCCATTAAAGTCACTACTGCATGGGGACACTTTAAACTCACAGGCTGCCCTAAGGTCAGCTTGTTTGCCTCTTCCACTAGAACTGCAGCAGCCGCTACAGCTCTCAAGCATGGGGGCCATCCACAGGCCACATTGTCCAGTTGTTTAGACAGATAAGCCACTGGCCGGGGCCAATCGCCTACCAACTGAGTCAATACTCCCACAGCCACTCCTTTCCGTTCTCCTACATACAGGTAGAAAGTTTTGTCCAAATCAGGCAACCCCAAAGCTGGGGCAGACATCAAGGCTTTCTTCAATTGCTCAAATGCATCCTGCTGTTCTGTTCCCCACACCAAGGGGTCTCCTGACTTCCCTTTCGTGGCCTCATGGAGGGGTTTGGCATATAGTCCGAAATTCGGAATCCATATACGACAAAACCCTGCTGCTCCCAGGAATTCTCTGACCTGTTTCCGAGTTCGGGGGGTAGGGATGGAGCAGATGGCTTCCTTGCGCTCCACCTCTAGCCTCCGAACACCTTTGGCCAGACGAAAACCCAAATACTTCACTTCCTGCTGAACCAGCTGAGCCTTTTTCTTTGAGACTTTGTAACCTTTCTCTGCCAAGAACTGCAACAAGGTCTGAGTTCCCTCTAAACATTCCTCTCTACTATCTGCACAGAGAAGAATGTCGTCTACATATTGGAGAATGGTCCATCCTTTATCATTCTTGACCATTGGCAGCAAGTCCTGTGCCAGGGCTTGTCCGAAAATGGTCGGGGAATTACAAAACCCTTGCGGCAATCTTGACCAAACGAGTTGACCTTTGGCCCCTGTCCCAGGATCCTCCTTTTGAAAGGCAAAAATCTTCTGGCTTTCTTCAGCCAGTCTGATGCAAAAGAATGCATCTTTAAGGTCCAGGACAGTAAACCATTGGTGATGGGGTGGAATAAGGCTAAGCAGTGTGTATGGGTTTGGAACTACCGGGTGAAGAGGGACTACTAATTTATTTACAGCCCTCAAATCTTGGACAGGGCGATAAGACCCATCCGGCTTCCTGATTGGCAACAAGGGTGTGTTCCATGGAGACTGGCAAGGAACCAGTATTCCGTATCTCTCCAACCTCTCCAAATAGGCGGCGATTCCAACAATCGCCTCCCGAGGGAGCCGATACTGTCGGATTGCCACCGGATTGGCGAAGGGCTTTAATTCAATTATGACTGGTGGAACATCCTTTGCCAACCCCGGAGGGTTATCTTCTGCCCATACCTCTGGGACATTGAATGCTTCCCAGTCGGTTCTTTCTTCCAATACAGAATACAATCTCCACTCTTCCTCCATAGGTAGTTCCAAAGCCATTTTCAACTGCTGTTCTACCAGTTGCCTATCCGGACCTGTCCTGAAGCCTGCCAACATTGAACCATCTTCTTCAAAAAGCAGAGCAGCTCGCATTTTGCACAAAAGGTCTCTTCCCATTAGAGGCACTGGACACTCAGGCATATAAATGAACCTATGCCTGACCAGATGCCTCCCTAGCAAACATTCTCTTTCAGCCAACAAGGGACAAGCTTTTCGTTTTCCTGTTGCTGCTACAATATTTACATCTTCTCCAGTTGGGTGAGACACAGCCGTGTTCACCACAGACTTAGAAGCCCCGGAATCAAGCATAAACTCAACGGATTGATTTCCAACTTTCATATCGACCATTGGCTCCCCTGGTTCAATCCTAACCACTCCATGGCTACCCGGGGATCCGGGAGCCGGTCTGTCCTATTGCTCATACTCATCTTCCTCCCTCACGGAGGCCAATCCATGCACATCTAACGCGGGGTCTACCAATCCAGCTGCAACCGGAGCCCATCTGGGCTGGCCGGCAGCTCCACGGTTCTGCCTTTTTCCTTTCCAATTTCCATTCTGCACTTTTCTATTCTGTCCTTTCTCAAGATCCACTTTGCAATCAGCTGCCCAATGCCCATGCTTGTGGCACCTTGCACATTCATTCTTTCCCAGTGGCTTGCCCCCTGGTCCTTTCTTTCCTTGATCTTTCCCTTTCCAGCCTGATCCTCTGGGTCTTTGCGGCTGTCCCCCTTGGAACACAGCAGCTATGACCTTGGCCCTGCGAGCCACCGCTGTTTCATCTTTCTTTGCCTGTACAACCTCACGAGACAAGTAAACCTGATTTGCAATCTCCAAAATCCTTTCCAAAGTCAAATGAGCCAAACCAGCATCCTTCTGTAACTTTCTCCGTATGTCTGGGCTACACTGGCTTGAGAAAACACTTTTCAACACTATCTTCCCTGCAGCCTGATCCCTCTGATCATCCATGTCATAGGGAGAAAACTTCTCAAACGCTTCCCTGAGCCTTTCCAGAAATGCGACCGGGCTTTCATTCTTCTCCTGCTCCATCTGGTAAATCTTTTTCAAATTTGGGACCCTTGGAACTCCTCTCCTCAAAGCACGCACAACTAAATTCTGATACAACCTCAGAGCATCCTTACCAAGGCCACGTGGTTCATTCAAATCCCAATGTGGGTCTTCCCTCACTGGGAATACCCTTTCCTGGTACACATCCACCGCATCTATACTATGAGAGGTTGCATGTTCCTTTGCAGCCTCCTGTCTACCCACTTGCGTCAACAACACTCGTTCTTCTGCCGTCAACAAAGCCTCTAACAACTGTTTCAAATCTACCCAGCTTGGATTGTGTGTCTGAATGATACCTTCAACCAGGTTCGCCATGCCTCTCGGATCTTCTGACCAGGCGGGACGGTTCGTTCGCCAGTTGAGAATGTCCGAAGAAGTAAAAGGAACGTGTTGAAACAACGTCCTAGTCTCAAATCTAGGGCGTCCCTGATCATCTAGGGACAATGGCACAAGTTGCGGCACCTCCCTTATGGGGCACAATGTTGCCTCATCATCACTTGATTCACTATAACAATGGGCTTGCTTCAATTCTACCAGCTTCTGGCGGGCATCTATTTTTGCCTGCCTCTCCGTTCGCTTTATCTCTTCTGAGGGGTAGAGCGGCTGGGGGCCAGAACTCACAGCAGGCTGCTCCTGCTTGGGGGCGCTTGCCGCTGCCGTGAGGTCAAGTCCCCCCACCGCACCTCCCCTTACGTGTGATGTCAGTGGAGTATAGAGGGTAGGTATATACGGGGGAGCCGGCATGGGTTCGTCAGCCGGATTTCCTGAATCTTGATAGGGGGGAGGTTTAGCAATTTGCCTTCCCCCTCTCTTTCCCATTGGGGTGCCAATTCCCCTCTGGGAATTACCTGAGGCAAGTCCTCTATTCCCCCCAGACATCACCTCTTCAACCACCATGCATTTGCATTCTCTCAACCAATCAGGCGGTTTCCTTACAATATCATACCAAGCTGAGATGTATTTGGCCTGATCAGGGTGTACCTCACCAACAAATCTATAGACATTTGCAGTCAAAGCAAGATCGAGTGACCCTTCAGGAGGCCACTGGGGAGTGAGGGGGAATGAGGGCCATTCCACCTCACACAGCGAGCGCAACTTATTTGGCTTCATTCCTTTCTCATATGTGTATTTGGAAAATTTATCAAAATTTTCTAACATGCATTGGAGAGGGGTCACTGACCCCTCTGCTCCTTTGGATTTCTTTGATTCTTTCCCACCCATTGGGATATGTGGAGTCGACCCTGGCCGGCACCCCCAGACGATCAATGGCCAGTAACCGGGAACGCAAGGTCTTCTCCGCCCTCCCACAAGATGCGAAAAGAAAGCACAGAAATAAATTTTCCCGTGGAGTATGTCCCTCGGACTGTGGTTGGATCTCCCGTGCACGTCCAGTTAATAGGGCTTGCCTCCTAGACCTGGTTGGATCTCCCTATCAGGTCTCTCCTAGAGCTCTTCCCTTTGGGTTTCTCACGTTTTCCCAAGGGCTTCTAACGGGACCCAGAACAATTTCTACAATTTAAAACTCTCCCTCCCCGCAATGCTAAACAACAGCGGTTTAAGAGATATACTTGCCTATCTGGCGTTCTGTCCCGCGGCGGCCGCCTTCCCACGAGCGATGGTTGTCTCCCAACAAGTTGGTTTTGGAGGAGAGCTCACCTTTCCTTGCCTCGGGTGTCACGTAGGGAACCGCTGGTCTTTACCTCGAGAGGCCGTGCACGTCTCAGCGCGGACCGTACGCGGCACCCCGGAAGGGGGAAGTGGCCACGCCTTGCTCCCAAGAGCAGCTCTTGAGTGGTCTACAACGGAACCTTGGCGAAGTACTAGAAATCCCAAAATTTCAAAAATCCCGGACGAGCCCCCAGAAATGAAAGGGGTGATTTGGGAACTACCCCAATCACTGATAATTACCCGAGTTCGCCAAGCCGCTATGAGACCATTAAAGAGCCCAAAATTCGTTGAGGACAAAACACCTTTATTGGTAGCTACCGGCAGACAGAGTCACACAGCAGTGTGTGGCTGGCAAATGCTGTCGGCCAAGAGTGTTCCCATCTCGGCCAATTTATAGGGCAGTTGTTTATCACATTTTAGTTCCTCTTTCTGGACTGGAATTTACTGGAAATCCCCCAGATCAGTTTGTGGTGAGCTAGAGTTTCCTGCGTTGTCAACAAGTCCAGGATGTTCTAACCGCAAGGTTTCAGCAGGTGCAAGCATAACATATGTAACGTATATATGTTGCATACAATTCTCGGAATTACCCTAACCGCAAGTACAACCGAAACTGATTATTGCTAAACTTAGACACATGCTGCAAAAACAGCAAGTTGCAATTCTTTATAATTTAGAGGGGAGACTGATCCTCCATTTCAAAGCAGACAGGCAATTCTAAAATGGAGTCACTTTGGGCTATGTGACCCCTTCACAAGAACAACTGGTCTCGCAAAACCCTCCTATTGTACCGAGGCAACTGAAATGTCAGGAAGGGAGAGGCTGACTACCCACGAAAGATTACTATTACCACATTAGCTCTAGATTATTAAATATGGTTTTCTGTGGGCGAGCAGATGGCGACTACTGGATGGCATATGTTCTGTATCAGAAACTAGAGCTGATGTGGTCTATCCAGAGCCGATCCAACAATGAGGCGAATTAAGCGGTCGCTTCGGGCGCCAAACATAAGGGGGCGCAGTCGAGACTGCTTTTTCTGTTGATTTGTTGTAAAACATGATGTTTTGGTGCTTAATTTGTAAAATCTTAATGTAATTTGATGTTTAATAGGCTTTTCCTTAATCCCTCCTTATTATCCAACATTTTCGCTTATCCAACGCTTTTATTTTTCAGTGATTGTTTTTTTGGGGGGCCAAAATTCTGTTTGCCTACACTTGAAAAATACCTAAGGCCGGCTCTGGGTCTATCCAATGCAATTTTCTGAATCAGCACCCTAAATAACCAAACTGAATCTAAAGTTGGCAAAAAAACTGATTCGTAACACTTTTGGTACTAATGTTGGAGAGTGGTCCCTGGTCAAAGTGGTCCCAGTTCAAGTTGTCCCTGGTTTTAAAAATGGTTGAGAACCACTGTATTATATCATGCATTAGTAAGGTCGCATCTGGAGTCTGTGTTCAGTTCTGAGCAGTTCATCTTAGAAAGTATATGTAGAGAAGTTGGAGCAGATTTAGAGAATCTCGACAACAAGGATGATACGTTTTATAAAGAATAAAACATATGAGGAAATTTGAGGAAGCGTGGAGTAGCAAAGGACACATCCATTCCATGTCTTGTACATGCTATACAGCTATAGCGTCTCTCCTTTAGTTTGGTGGGCTAAAGGCCTTGTAACTTCCAGGATTCTACAGCATTGAGCCATGACAGTTAAATTGGTGTTAAACTGCATTAATTTTACAGTGTAGATGTATCGTAAGTTATGCATTATTAATACAAATGTCATAGGTTATACAAAAACAATAATGTCAAAAAATTAGACATTAGATTTCATTTTTTAAAAAGTATCAGTTAGATTGTTTTTCTTCAACAAAATTTGCAGCCCATCTCTCAGGCTATGAGGAAACTGATTTTGGCTATCCCTTCCAAGCATAGTAAATGATGAGGGATTATATAAATTACAATTTAGCCATATCAGGCCAAGAAGCATGTTTGCCTGTTCCTTGATTTACCTTGTTGCATCATATTTATTCATCAAAATATTTATTTCACACACTTTACCTAAGGGTTCCAGGACAGCATACAATCTGATTAGTTTAGAGCCATTTAAAACAACAAGACAAAAAATATACTTAAGACAATTTAAAACTAGTTAGAACAACCTAATGTAAACAACAATATAGGCAGTCCCCAAGTTACTAATAAGCTTTCTTTTTAAGTTAAATTTGTAAGTTGAAATAGGTACATTTTTAAGTGTAACTCTAGCCTTATGGCTGGAATTACATTTAAAGTGTGTGTATGGCTGGAGTTACACTTAAAATGTGTAACATATCCTGTTTCCCCAAAAATAAAACAGTGTCTTATATTAATTTTTGCTCCCAATGATGTGCTAGGTCTTATTTTTAGGGAATGTCTTATTTTTCTATAAAGAAGAATTCACATTTATTGTTGAACCAAAAAAAAAAGAACATTTATTATATACTGTACAGTAGTTGTCATCACAAACCAGCATGACCAGACAAACTGAATCCCATCAAGAATTTCTTGTTACTACCACTATTTCCATGTATTGGATTTTGAAAAAAAAAACTGACTTGTAGAAACAAATATTGATGACAAAGCTTCAGTTGAGATAACATTTCCCCATGACAATAACTCTTCCAGGAGTGAATTTCCCTTCCTAAGGCTGGAGTTCTCTCACTTCCTGTTGTCTCACCTCTGTTCTTAACTGTGAGTTATTTGTAAATCAGATGTATGTAACTCGGGGACTACCTGTACATGGAAAACTAGATAAAATCAGTTAGGTCTCCACAAAGAAAACCATATTTTGACTTGGCATCAGAATGACACCAGAAATTGTGCCAATTGGGCATCTAATGGGAGAATTATAAAATAAATAAAAATATGATGGTTTTAGCCCTGTCTCTCATACTAAAATAAAATGAAATCCGGCCATAAAATAAAATAAAATGAAAACAGCTCAACCATGTCCTATTCTAGGACGTAAAGTAAAGCAACTATAGTGAAATGGAACTAGTCAATGGAGGTTGTGTTTTCTAGCATTCTGATATCTGGAAACAAATAAACTGAAATGAAATGAATTGTGAACATTTATTGTTTTCTGATTATTGGTTATTAACAAAAACATTTTTTCATAAATGTGGTTTCAGTGCTGCCAAATTGTAATTCGATAATATGCCTTTTTTCTTCTTTTTCTTTTTCTCTAGTCAATAGAACAGTGATAGAAATGCAGTGATAGTGAAAAAATAGGAAAAAAACTGGACTAAAATATATCCTAATTATAAGGATATCATCACTATTTAAATACTAGTTACTGCAAGTACAAAAAGCTAGCAGGTAAAGGTGTGCAAGCATGTCAGAGGCGTACCTTTCAGTGCTGCTCTTGTGAAGGCATTTAATTAAACACCTAAGAATAGAACACTTAGACATTAGTCATGCTTCTTGCAAACTGCATGCCTGTACTTAAATACAACCCAGCAGGTATATAAATAGGTTCATATTCCATTAAGGGCCTGCCACTGAAAGATGAGTTCTGGAGTTAATTGAGGATGCTTATTTTTCAAATTCTAAATTATTAATGGAATCCTAATTTGTATTCTTTCTGCATTAATGCTAAGCTTGCGTGCCTCCAGCCTCAAGTTATAAATGCCTCTCAGAACAAATTGCAGCAAATCTCCCAGCGATTTCAGTGACCCAACATCACACCTGCAGTTGTCCAATTATAAGAACTATTTGGTTCCAGCCCATTTATTGTAATGGATAGCATATCTCATTTAGAGCAAGTAATTCTTGGGTTCATATTCACAGGGTAATCATGGGATGGTCCATACTTCACAGCAATAAAATGAGGATAGTTTCACCCATTGTTCACCAATGGTAAGCATGTATGAATGAAGTTTTTTTTTCAACTGAAAGAACAGTATAGCCAATGGAGACACTAAAGTTGGATGTAGAGTTAGCAACGGTCAGCCGCTAGTTCTGTATAACTGCTCCCACAGTCTGTCAGAATCCAGTCGCAAGGAGCTCATGATCAGGGAGAGTAAAAAGATCATTTTACATGGGAGTTTAGCTGAGGAGTTCAAATGACACTTCAGGTACATCAATACTGTAGAATTAATGCAGTTTGATACCACTAACTGCTATAGCTTAGTGTTATGGAATCCTGGATGGTGTAGTTTGTTAATGTGGGATTTGTGTATTAGTAGTGTTTAAATGAAATTTGTGTCTTGTCTGTATTGCATACTGATTGCATCATCCAGAGTGTAACATAGTCTGGAAAGAGTTAATTACTAAGAAGCTGTGATGACCTTGATGTATGGCTGGAACTGGGGAGTGTCCAGACACAAGTGTTTGTGCATTATTGATTGCATCAGTTCAGTTCTGAGTTGAGTCGAGTTCTGTTCTGCTGTCTGCTGAGAGTGAGAGTCCTGTGTCTATTGTCTGGAAGCTTGTTTGTCTTGATTATTACTGCTTACAGTAAAACTTTGTATATAGTTTTACTAACGTCTGCGTTCCACTGATTCTATCCAACTACTGCTGCGCTGCGAATTACTCTGACATAGTTTGGTGAGACAGCAGCACTCTTCGGTGGAGAAGGGTAAATACTTTGTTATACTACAAATGCAAGGATTCCATAATGTTCAACCATGGCAGTTAAAGTATTGTTAAACTGTATGAATTCTACAGTGCAGATGCAGCCAGTGAATGCTTTGTCAGTGCCTACATTGGATAAAGCAATATAAATGTTAATGTAGCTGCTGCAGTGTCTTGCTACAATTGTGGTTGTTTTCTTTGTTGAAAGTGTAGGAAGCCTTACTTGCAACAAGTGCAAAGTAATTGTCCTACTTGATGTTTATAAATCCATACTTCAACTCATCAGGTGAAATGAAAAGGTTTTGGTAGTGTAACATAGACTCTTCTGGAAGATTCAAAGAAGGTGTGTTCTTCAGAGAGGAAGAAGATAAGCAGATGAAGGAGGCAAACACTCAGAAGAATGTGACACACAAGATTAATGGGAACTTTGTCATGTCTTTGGAATTACATGATCAATTCTAGGCCTTCCCTGAGAACACAGGGATGGTAATCAATAGCTCCCAGAAAGTATGGCCATGACTGGAGGATTCAGTTGATGGTGGTGTTCATGTTGCTTTCATATGAATAAGTGTGGTAGTGAACAGAGGCAGTAGTGTGCAGACATGAAAGGATGTGTTGTGATATGTGTTGTCAAGCTTGTGTGATGATCTACTCTTCATAACCCTTTCCTTCCGATCTTCATGGTGACAAATAATACTGCCATGACACAGATTAACATATTGTGAGTAACGAGCAGACTCTGAGATGGATGATGTAGAATATCTTGGCATGGGTGGCTGTCACATACTCCTATTGATTGCCATGAACATTAGAAATAAGAATACAGAAAGTGAATTGATCAGGTGGTGCCTTCGGGAAAGATTTGCCTTTTTTGGAGCATGGTCTACATTTTTATTAAAACAGACTTTTCAGAAGTAGTCTTGCAAACTTGATCACAATCTCTTTAAGTCAAATCTCATTGGGGGGGGGGGAGATATTATATTAGAGAACAGGAGGCACTAAGCTCTAGTCATAATAATATTAATAATGTATGGCAAACTGGAGCAATGGTTTAGTAACCCACCCATGGGCAGAGAGAAATACCAATAAGGAAGGAGCTAGAGGAAGTAACATGGTTTCAGATGTCTCTATTGACCTTGTCACACTGCTGTCAAGAATGTTGTGTGCTCGGCTCCAGTTGAGAGCAATCCCGTGGGGAGAAACATGGAGCAACGGCTTCCCCCCATTGATTTTATGGCAAGCATCCCATGTTACTGCAGTGGTGGCATGCACTGTCTGTGCCCTATTTCACCCATAGAGCCCTGCCAGCATCTTTGGATAGGAGCTGGTGGGCTCTGTGGGTGAAGTAGGGTGAAGCTGGCACATACTACTGAAAAGTGCCTTTTGTGATGAGGTTATATAGCAGGGGTTCTCAAAGTGTGCTCTGTGGAGGCCTTCAAGCCACTGATGCCTCTGAGACCTGCATGCTGCTGCCCCTACCTCTGCCTCTGGAGGGGCATGCATGCTGCTGCCCTCTCCCTCAGTGCCTGTGTGCTGCCATTGCCCCCAGGGCCTACATGCCACCTCTACCAGGCCCCGGGTGTCCAAAGGTTAATTGGGCCTCCACAATAAACTTTTCCTCCAAAAAGGGCTGCATGGCTTTAAAAGTTTGAGAACCCCTGCTCTATAGCAATGCACAAAGTATGAGAAACAAGATGGATTTGGACTGTTAACAGAAGAAGGTGAATGGAGTTTAATAAGCATCACTAAAACCTAGCAAAATCAGATTCAATACAGGTAAGTTGTAATGGACGGAAATAGAATATTAAAAAGAACAGAGTAAAGAAGGGAATGAGATTATGTGCAAAGGACATAATGGACAAAGGATTCTTTACTCATTTGCTATCAGATTGCTGTTGCTGTCTACTCTCTTAGGGCCGTTCCAGGCAGACCCTATATCCCAGGATCTGATCCCAGGTTTTCTGTTTATCCCAGATTATCTGGCAGTGCAGACTCATATAATCCAGTTTAAAGCAGAAAACCAGGATCAGATCCTGAAATATAGGGCCTGTCTGAAAGGGCCCTAGAGAGAAGATCCAAAAACAGAAGTTGGGTAGGGAGAGACTTTATCTGATTCCATACCTCACAACCTCTGAGGATGCCTGCCATAGATGTGGGCAAAACGTCAGGAGAGAATACTTCTGGAACATGGCCACACAGCCCGAAAGACATACAACAACCCAGCCTTTAAAATGTTATTAACATGACATCTCTTCATTGAAAGCCAGCAAATGCACCTTCCCCTGAGTGCTGAAAGGGAGGATCCAAATAATCTTATGGAAATACAGTAGAGTCTCACTTATCCAACATAAACAGGCCGGCAGAATGTTGGATAAGTGAATATGTTGGATAATAAGGAGGCATTAAGGAAAAGCCTATTAAAAATCAAATTAGGTTATGATTTTACAAATTAAGCACCAAAACATCATGGTATACAACAAATTTGATAGAAAAAGTAGTTCAATATGCAGTAATGCTATGTAGTAATTACTGAATTTACGAATTTAGCACCAAAATATCACGATGTATTGGAAACATTGACTACTAAAATGCTTTGGATAATCCAGAAAGTTGGATAAGCGAATGTTGGATAATTGAGACTCTACTGTATGTATGCAATTAACTGTGAAATTCTTGAATTTATAACTAATATTTTTATAAACATAAATAGGCTATTAACATGAATTGCACTTTATGCAAAACATAGGGAGGAACTAATAAAAAATCTTGAGGATAACCTACTGTGCCCTGCCTCATAGTTCTCTCAAATTGATGTTGTCAGTACTCACCAAGATGGATTCTGTATTTTTCATTCAGCTTTGAGTTAGACTCAAGTGCTATTTTAGTGTATGTTATCTTTTACTTAATTTCAGTGTAGATACTCATTTGTCATTCTCCTGGCCTGAACAAGGCTGCTCTAGTATATAAAACCCCTGGTAGGTTCATTAGCAAGTCATCAGGATAAATCACTCAATAACCCATCTCTGAATAGATTCCTTGTTTTCTCTGGTATTGTTCTTGCTTTCAGTTGGACCATTAGTCTTAGCTATTCAAGCAGAAGCAAAATGAACTGTAGGGAAAGAAGGAATGATTAACTGGGGCTTGTATTATCCTATAATAAGACTATGCAGTGCAATCTGGGTCATCAGGCCCAATATTCTGCTCTGTGACAAGACTCAGTACAATTAAATGGTTCTTGACAGTCATTTATCTAGTCTTCCTGTAGAATCCTCTGGAAATACTGTGTGTGCTTGTGTGTGTGATTATATTTCTGCAGGCTACTGCTTCCATATGACAAGATCTAGATTGCATCATGGCTGTTTCACTGCTCAAGGCAGGTGCCCTGGCCTTAGTTCACCAGATTCTTCCTTGCCAAGGGCACAGCTGCTAAGCTGGCAAGCTGAGCTTCTCTACAGGAAGAAATACCTAGATTATCCACTGGAAAGCCCATTAATTCTTCATTGACCAGGAAAGGACAGAGAAGCCTCAGGAATGGCTGAATTAAAAGTAAATACCCCAATATTCATGTCTGAACCATTTCTAATGGCATGTATACTAGTCAGAGTTGGAAATACTTTCAATTAACCCTGTTGCTTGATTTAAATCTTTTGATTCACTGCTATAGGAGCCCGTGGTGGCACAATGGGTTAAACTCTTGTGATGGCAGGACTGCTGATCGAATAATAATAATAACTTTATTTTTATACCCCACCCCATCTCCCCAATGGGGACTCGGAGCGGCTTACATGGGGACCAAGCCCGAAAATATACAACAATAAAATGATAAAACAATTATACCAACAATAAAACATCAATATCAATAAAACCATCATAGTAATCAACATATAGCATAAAATATTAAAAGCAGAAGAGTAAAACAAGGATTTGGGCCAAAGTGCAAAGTATATTAAATGGGAGAGGTAGTTTCTCAACAAAGTGATCGAAAGGTTGGTGGTTCGAATCCAGGGAGTGGGGTGAGCTCCCATCTGTCAGCACCAGCCACCCATGTAGGGACATGTGAGAAACCTCTCACAGACTGGTAAAACATCTGGGCATCCCCTGGGCAACATCCTTGGAGACAGCCAATTCTCTCGCACCAAAAGTTTCTCAATTTGCTCCTGACACAAAAAAAACTGCAATAGGGATGGGAAAAATTGAAATATTTAGAAATTGTCAAATATTTCTTTAATGTTAAGACATTCTGATGAAAATAATCTGTATGGTTGTTTTGCACAGAAATACTTTTGCAAAATAACCATATGCACATTTTACATAGAATAACATAGAATTTTACTTCCTGTAGAGAACACTGAATGTTTTGTACAGAGGGCAACATAACTCTGCACATGTAGCAGTATTTTCCAGTATCTATCTATATATAATTTTTTGCACAGAAAATGCTGTTCTCTGTGCAGAGAACAGCATAGTAGGGGGCTTATTTTATGCAAAATATATGTTTGTGGCGAAAACCAAATTTCTATGCAGGAAATTCCGAACTGTGGCTTCTAGTTTTCAAAATTACAGTAGCTGAACTGCAATGAATTCATATTGATTTTGTGTGTGTGTGTGTGTGTGTGCATGTGCTTTCAAGTCTCCTGTCAACTCATGAGCTTAAATTTGTGTAAACAAGTTGCCCCTTTTTTCTGCTGTGGCCTCTAACACTATAGAACAGACAAGGGCAAACTTCAGGCCTTCAGGTGTTTTGGATTTCAATTCCCACAATTCCTAACAACCAGTAAGTTGGATGGGATTTCTGAGAGGGCTGAAGTTTGCCTGTGCCTGCTATAGAAGCTTACTCAAGTCTATGTCCCATTGAGGCAACTAGGTGTACTGACAATTAAAATGGATAATGTAATTAAACTGGTATTGGATTTAGCCCAAAATATGTACTGCTGGCCATTCATACCCATGGCCAGCAATACTACCATCCACAGTCTGATTTTTAAAAAAAATCCAAAAAAAAAAAAAACAACAAACCCCGATTTTGCCATTTTATAAAAGATAGATCTTTTATTACTCCATTGAGCATCCATGGATTTTGGTATCCATATGGGTTCCTGGAACCAAATCCCAGTGGATACTAAAGGCCTGATGAATCTTCTTTGCATGTTTTAGCATCCTAAATTTTCATTTAAAACCACACTCATTTACTCTGCTTGAAATATATCTGTAAAACAACCTAGTGCCAAAGATCACAATACTTTTTATTCTTCTGTTTTGCTTTTGTCTTGTGTTCTGTTTTGCATCCACATTTTCTTTCTTTGTCCTTTTTTTGCAATGCTATACAGTTCTTTCAGTGTTTCTGCTTTGGAGTTTGTTTGTTTTTCTTGAAAGAAATCATTCACCATGTTAGAGAAGATAACATTGGTTTCTGATGCTACTGCTAAGCAATTTGCTTCTGCCCCATTTGGACTAATTTGATTGAATCACTAGATCTGAGAGTCCCAAATTATGATTTTATCAATTGCTGAAATTATTGTCTCAGTCGGGGTGTGCTGATTGTTTTGCAAACCTTTTACAACATAAAGAATATTTATTTAAGTGCTCCTTACTCTATGAATCACCCTTCTTAACTATGTTGTATCAGAAACAGTACTGTCTGAAATCACCTATTAATCTTTAGGAACAATCCCAATGCAGTTAAACCTCTTTTTTTTTATTCCTTTGGGGGAAGCAGGAATAGTAGCTTTAGATCCATAAGCTATTGTTTTGCTTTTTAAAAAATATCAGGTTGTATAAGAGGATGATACTATTTCACAATCATGTTACAGGAATAATGAGGAAAAAGGACCATAAGAATTTTTCCATAGATACTCATTCTCTTCTGGTATAGCCCATTTTTTTTTATCCTTTCACATTCTGTACTTATCTCCTACTTCTATCTGTCTCCCTTTCCCTCCTCCCTCTCACCCTCTCCCTCCAAGAACAGTTACATTTATTTTATTTTTTATTTGTTTGATCATGAAGATGTTCTGATTCAGTTCCTTGTATTTTCCTTTTCCTTTTACTCTGGCTATCATATCTTTCCATTTTGAATCTCAGTTCCCCAATGGATATCTGTTTGTATATTTATATTTCCTTTTAATAATATAATCTTGAAGCATACTATCTGTATATGATAGATAATCGTACCATTTTTAATTTCTCATTTTTTGTGCTCTTTCCATCCTAGGGTAACTGTTGTTTGTGCCACTCCTATCATATATTTTACAATATCTACCCATTCTTTATTCCCACCTTTACCTGAGTAAAAAACTATTCTTATTCAGCTCTAAAGGATATTTCCTTTACTTCACACTTCATTTTTCTATACAAATTGTAACTTATCACAGTCCCACCACATATACAAAAAGGTTCCTGTTACACCACATTTATGCCAATATAGTTTTGATGTGTTTTTTGTAAGATGAGCTAATTGATGTAGAGTTCAGTACCATTTCGTCAATATTTTCTGTTGTGTTTCCTTAATCCTTATATGCTTATTTTTTAAATTGAATTTATCCAGCGTTCAATGTATTTTTATTACTGTTTAATTCCTCTTTCCATACCTCAATCAGTATCAATTTCAAAGTGTATTGTTTTTCTACTATTTTCTATATGTAAATCCCACCATTCCTTTCTAATTTTCTATTTTCTATTTTAAAAGTTGATTTAGATCTGTTTCTGGGCATTCCTTTCTTATCCAATTTGTAATCATCTGATTCATTCCATGCCATGATATAGTTACTTTGCCCACATTTGTCTTTTTAACTCCTTCCAATCTTTTATTGTTTTATTGTAGGAATTTACACCTGTCTTTATTATTCCACTTTGTTTAATATTTTTATCACTTTTCCATATATCTGTATTTTTTGTTATCTAATATTCCTATTGGAGCATTTCTATTTTGTTTATTGGGAATTTACTTTGCCATTTTTTTCAACATTCCAGTGTTGAAATCAGTGCCCCCTTTATTCTCTGTATTACTTTATTGTCCACTCTCTCCTTTAAACACATGCAATGTTCCCACCCATTTATTGTTTTCTTCACTCTTTCTTATGTGCCACTACATATGCCCTATTCTAGAATTCATTGACATTATTGTCAAGTGTTCTTCCAAGTTCTTTAGCAAGGTCTCTTGGAAGAAGATGAATAATATGAAGTACTTAAGAAGATGTGACACTTGAATCATAAAGCAGTTTTGGCATCAAGTAGGACTGTTCCTCTCCTTTGTATTAATCTTTAACTTTTTCTTGTCTAACTGAAAGCCTGCTTTGAATGCAAAGTTTGCAAGTTATTTTCACAGTGGATTTTTAGAATATAAATACAAAGGAAGAAGGTGAAAAATAGATAAGAAAGAAGAAAAGGGGCTGGTAGTTGCAGTTTCACCTACCTAAATCTGAGAAAATTGGTTCTCTCAAAAAACACTCTAGGTCCCTCAGAAATCAGCCCAGAAAAACTAGAAAACATAGAAAATTGAAACTGAAAGTTATTCATTTCAATAAAGCCCACTATTATCCATGGTTTCAGGGGTCATACTGTATATAAGATATAAATATAGACTAGATATAGTAATATAACCCGAAAGGTCCCAGGTTCAATCCCCGGGAGCGGCAGGAGCGGCCACTGTTAGCTCCAGCTCCTGCCAACCTAGCAGTTCAAAAACATGCCGATGTGAGTAGATCAATAGGTACCACTCCAGCGGGAAGGTAACGGCACTCCATGCAGTCATGCCAGCAACATGACCTTGGAGGTGTCTACGGACAATGCCAACTCTTCAGCTTAGAAATGGAGATGAGCACCAACCCCCAGAGTCAGACATGACTGGACTTAACGTCAGGGGAAACCTTTACCTTTACCAATAATAATAATAATAATAATAATAATAATAATAATAATAATAATAATAATAATAATAATCTGTGTTCACTCACTAATGATCTGGTGTATATCAGTTGAGGGTATGTTCCAGGATTACCCCAATCACCATGGATACCTGAAACCCTATATTTTGCTTATGCCTGAGCCAAAATCATATCATAGAATAGCACTAGAGACCTGAAGAAGCCCACAAACCTTTAACTTTACCTATATTAATATAAGATGCCCATGGGTAGCATTCTGTTAATGGCATATGCATGCATTTATGCATACATATGTCCCCTTTAGGATGGGGCACAAGGAGCTATTCAGTAGTCATCTGTGACCTGTTCAAAATCCGCCCCTAGGAAGGCCTACTGATACTAGTACTTACTCTTGTGGGGGGAAAAACACATTCAGACTATAAAGTTTCAGCTTCTCTTTGCTCTCAAATTGCCATTTGTGGGTTCACCTTGCTTCTTTACTCTTCCAAGATTACTTACCTCTCCATAATCTGAATTGTCTCCTTCCCTTTACTGGTAAACAGCAGTAGCAGGAGAACTCTACTAGGGAGAAGGGAAAGACACAGAATTGTGTGGATGGAAAGTATAGTTCACCTACTTGATGTAGGATCTCACCTTATATGTTCAAAAACTCATTTTCTTGGTACTGACTTCTTTAAAATTCTCATTAATATTCAGCTAAATAGTCTAATCACTGATGGTAGAAAAGGAATGTTCATCTTTCCCATAATTGAGTGTTATGTCTTTGAACATCTAGGATCAAACCATGTAGGCCATCAATTAAATTCCAGGTTACATCTGCTTTCTTTATTTTTAAAAGTTTTAAAATATAAGATTTATATATTTTATTAAAGTTTTGTTGGTGTAAACCATAATAAAAACCAATGAAATAAAAGATAAATGACTGAAAGTACTGAGTTAGCAAACAACCTTTCAGTTGAGTGTTTAGTCTTAACAGCTTTCCAAGTTCATTTGACCTCCAAAATGCCAGGAAACTGCTGCTGTTAAGACCGTGCTGAGCAATGATCAGATTAGTAGGAGTCTGCCTTAAAACCTGTCAATTCAAAGCTCTGGTAGATGATCTTGAATTTGAACTCCTGCTGTTCTCATTCTCTGAAGTAGTGATATTTACTCTTGGCCTCAATTGTATTATAGTATAGCATTGTACTGAAAAAGACAATGATGCTCAGTAAAGTTGAAGGCAGTGTGAATGAGGAAGACTACATTACTGAGTTAAGAAAGGAATCAATGGTCCTTAGTATGTAGGATTTGAGCAGGGCTATTAATCACAAAGTGCCTTAGAAACCTCTCATTCTTAGGGTCACCATAAGGAAAGATGTCTCAACGGCACATAAAAACAAATGTAATGTAATATAATATAATATAATATAATATAATATAATATAATATAATATAATATAATATAATGCATCATATGTTCATATAGTACACAAGTTTGTAAATTAGCCCTCTTGGTGATGTCCAAAAGGAGCCTTTCATCTCTCAAATAGGTCGTAAGGTTAGAAAATTCATTCCTACCCTTGCACAATTGCCTATTCCATATTATGCTTAAGTCTTGGTAATAAATTGAACAGTTCATAAAGTTAGTACGTTATTGCCTTGCAACATTAGTGCATATCAAAACATATATTCAGAAATATTTAAAACAATCTGATAGCAGTTTGAAACAAAGGACTTTGCTGCCCTGATTGCTGATCATGGCTGGCTAGGATCCATTTGCTTGTTAGTTAAGAATGGCATCCTGAGCTATAGAAGATTGGTTTCTGGGTTTGTCATGAATGTTAATAAACTATCATTGCTCAGTTTGAAGTTTTGTGGCAGTTTTTTTGATCTGCTTCTCATGGGGTGTATGAAGGTAGATAATGGGTGCTAATGATTTTTACACCCTAGGTAAGGACAATGATCCATATTAGTAAAATAAAGAGTAGCAATGGGTGTTAGCCAGCCTGAATGAGTTCCCAGTAGGACAGATGTACGGTGTTGGGCAACTTCGGTGACCTTTTGTTTCACTCAATTAGGTGTGTAGAGGCATTGTTAGGGGATTATGCCTACTGCCAGAAGGAGGATGGGTTGTTCCTGTGTTCCCTCCTGCTGAGTGTATGAGTACTTGTGAAACATGTATGTCCAGACCTCAAGTCATCTGTGAGGTTAGCCCAAATTAGGTTTCTGGGTGAAAAGTCACTATGCATTTTGAGGTCTTCTTTGGGGTCCCGGAGTTTTGATAATAGCAAGGATGAAACCAACCTAGTTTTTCTAGGGAATAGGTCCCAAAATCTGAGAACAATCATCAAGAAGGCCCCTCCCCTGTTCCCATCAAAGGTGGTAGGAGAGAGAGGACCACTCCAGATATTCTTAGAGACCTAACTCCTGCCTTTCACAATGCCAAGACAGGTTCAACAGCAGTGTGATCAAGAAAGGGATGGAAGAGAACCATATATGCCACTTAGGTTATTGAATGAAAGTTGTGATTTAAAATGAAAAAATAATGAACAAATGAACAATTCAAGGTGCCATTAAAGGTAAAAGTTTCCCCTGATGTTAAGTCCAGTCAAGGTGCCACTAGTGATCTATAAATGCCTATATAGCTTAGGTTTGGCCTGAAATATAGTACCTTCCAGTATAGCCTGTCCAGGTCCTCATATCCCCAATAGAAGCCCTTCTCTCACTTCTTCCTCTTTTACGGCAACAGTTGTTGAGGATGGGAGGCAGCTTTTTCTCAGACTTTTTCTCAGACTCTGGAACTCCCTTCCCAATGAGGCCAAGGTGGCTCCTGTTTGCTGTCTTTCCATCAGCAGGAAACCATATACATTCTGACAGGCATTTAAGACTAAAAATATTTAAAGGAAGTGCTTTTTAATGGGCAGAGTATTGCTTTATTTGTAATGTTTTCAAATTTCCTTTTCATAATTGTTAAGTAAAAATAATTGTAAAAATTAAAATATTAAACTGTTATTATATTGTTAATAGTTCTAGTGTAATATACTGATTTTTTATATTTAGAGTTAGATTGTATTCATTATAACATAAGCTACCTTGACTTTCAGTTTTAGAGGAGGAAGAAAAAGAAGAGGAGGAGGGAAAGGAGGAATGATTAATACAGTAGTAATATGTAATATTGTTCATCTATGAATTGTGATATATATGTCACTGGGAAGAAGGAAAGAGAAATAAAGTATTACAACTTGGCCAGATTTTGTGCATCACACCCTCCCACTGCTTTATTTCCGTATTCAAAATGTTTTCTGCATCCAAAAATAAAAATAAAAAGTTAACTAAATTTGTTGTTGAAGGCTTTCATGGCTGGAATCACTGGATTGCTGTGAGTTTTCCGGACTGTATGGCTATGTTCCAGAAGCAGTCTCTCCTAAATTAACTAAATTTGTATTACCAAACCCTAGCAGCCTCAACTACATATATTATGTCTTTAGCCTTAAAAATTAATGCAATTTTAGCCAGTTGGATTTTTGTGTCATAAACTTTGTCCCCATGAAATGCAGAAATTGCTCATTTACAATGAAACTTTCCACTTTAGTGTTTTTCCTCATCAACCCTTCCATATTCGTGTTCACTTTCTGTGTTCTCTAGCCTGAAAAGTTATTCCAGAAGGTTAATGAAAAAGAAGGGAAAGGTGACACACTGGACATAATTTAAGTAGTTTTTTAGATCTTTGATAAGATTTCTGTAGGAAATGGTGAAAGCAAATAAATAACAGTGAAGTCAGCTAAGAAGCATATTTTATCGTATGTTTTAAAAAGTAGGAGGAAAGTGATAGAAGAGAGAAATTATAGAGTAGCCCCTGGAGTTAATATTATCTACAGCAGTCAACCTGGAGTCAGAGTTCAGAGATATTTCTCATTTGAATTTGTGATTAGTCTTTCACTTTGGTAAATCTTCTTACAACATATGTCCAAGACTTATTATATGATGAACATTAAATGCAGCTAGCTGTACAACAAAGCAGCTGGCGTTTGCAAAATCTTGCAGAAAAATGTGCCCCACATTTTGTGCTGACAGCCAAGATGGAGCAAACAGATTCTACTTTGCTACGTGGGCAGCTATATATTTTAAGTTCATTTGGCTTCATGTGTTCTGCAACCAACACATGTCATTTTGAGTTTACAAGCTGTGTAATTTTGGGGCAAAGAAAACACAAAAATGTTCTAATGTCAAATATATTTATTTATTTATTTATTTATTTACAGTATTTATATTCCGCCCTTCTCACCCCGAAGGGGACTCAGGGCGGATTACAATGAACACATATATGGCAAACATTCAATGCCAATAGACAAACAACATTCAGTTTTAGACAGACACAGAGGCATTTTTTTTAACATCTTTCCAGCTTCACGATTTCCGGCCACAGGGGGAGCTGTTGCTTCACCATCCATTGGTGGCTGTTCTTCCTCTTCTTTTCCTCGTGAGCAGTTTTATGGTGTTGTAGATTAGTTAAATTAGCCTCCCGCATAAATGCGTCCCTAAATTTTCCCTAATTGACAGATTCAACTGTCTTTCGGGGCTGCTAGGTCAACAGCAAGCCGGGGCTATTTTTTTTTTTTATGGTCGGAGGCTTAACCCGACCCGGGCTTTGAACTCATGACCTCTCGGTCAGTAGTGATTTATAGCAGCTGGTTACTAGCTAGCTGCGCCACAGCCCGGCCCCTGGCTGTGTTTTATATCAGTTTTATATCATAAAACTAAATTCAAAGCAATTGAAAAGTACATCTTTTAAACACAGCTGCCCATTAAAAGCCATTCTCTTATCAACTGCCAAAGTCCACTTGACTAAAAAGTCTTTAATTTCTGGTGAGAAGATAACAGAGAGGGCACCAGCCCACTCTTCATTGGCCCCATCTACCCTGCTATATAATATAGCTTGGAACTGGTTTATATGATCAGTGTGGACTCAAATAATGCCATTTAACTGCATTGAACAGCATTATTTGAGTGTACACCACATATGGGGCCTTTGTAAAGGAGTAATATAGCCTAGAAGCAACCATCAAGAAGTGTGTTACAAATTTAAGAGCCAAGGCAATAGATAAAATTTATTTGTTCTACTCATAAGGTATAAAAATATCTCTCAGCAGGTTTCTTCCATTACACATTCCACTGAAGCACACATTCATATTGAATGCAACTAGTACAGACACAATTAAAATTCAAAAAATTCCAATAAGGCTGAGCTAAGAAATACCTTGCCAGAGAAAGAAAGCAGTAAGCTATCAAAATGTACCAACTTGAACTCATTATTGAAAGCTTTGGCAGATGGCAATTACGAAAGCCAATGTATTTTGAAAAAAACAAAGCAAATCAATAAGCGCAGCTGTATAGCAAATGTAGCAGTCAACATTGAAATAAGTTAACGAATGTTGGTGGCAATTTTTATCCTGAAGAACAACAACAAAAATTACAATTTCAGAGCATTTTAAACTTCCTGGACACAAGCATTTCTTTAAAAAAATCAAATGAATGTTAGAAAGAGACATCACTGCATTCACAAAGCCTAGTCCATTATCACAGATATCATATATAATGGTTTCTTGGTACAATGGCATATAATATCATACAGGTTCTCATGACTTACATTTTATTTTTTTGAAAAAATATCTGCATTGATTTTTTTGCCTCTATGGAAACTTTCTCTGGGTAGCAGATTTATTGCTTTTGCGCCTCTCTACTACAGACCAGCTATTTGAATTACCTGCATCATCCTTCTCTTTGAAGCCAGAAAGACAATTTACATCTTTCTAGATCTTATTATGTTTTGATCCCACTTGCAGAACTCTGTAGCTGTACTTAAATACCTGGGCTATAAGAATGCAATTCCTCAGTGCATCTGAAGAATTGGATTAATATCCATGAATCCTGAATCTGGAATAAACCAATTACTCTCAAAGGTGCTCCAAGTTTCCTCCTTCTCACCACTGCTTTTGGGGTTTTTGCTCCTTCTTTCTGGCTGCTTCTCAGTAGAAAAGCAAAAGAAGAGACAGGATTTTTGAAAAGCCTCCCCTGTGGCAGACTTCACTGATGTCTTCATCAAAGGACATAGAACTAAAAGCTGCAGACCAGTCTCCACGCATCAAAGTAGCTCCAAGGCTGACGGGATTAGTCTCTAATGATAGCCAGTCTCCTTACTAGCTTTTACCTCGTGGTCCTAAAAGTCAGAAACCCCCCTCTGTGGGTATATTTATACTGTAGCATGAATACAGTTTGACATCACTTTAATCCTGGAATTTATAGTTTGCATAAGTTTAAATCCCAGGATTAAAGTGATGTCAAACTCTATTCATTCTACAGTATAGCTAATACCACAGAGGGGGATTTTCTGGGTGTTAGGTCCTTAGCCTGCTTTCCCAAAGAGTGCCAGTGCCTCATCAAGCTACAAATCCCAGGATTCCATTGCATTGAACCATAGCAGTTAATGGTATACCCTAATCATCTCGAGCTGTCACAATTCTACTGCAACAGCATTTGTAGCTATATGCCATCAAAACCTACATGTAGATGCTGTGACCAAAGCAATATTGTTTTTACTATCTTCCCTACATTGCTTTACTATCTATTTATTACCTGAAGAAGAAAAAAGGAAGATAGCTAGATGCATTTTGATCTTTTGATTGTTCCATAAAGGTATCACGAGAGGATATATTTTGCAGGTTTGTGCGTTGATTTTGTTTCTTCCGTTTCCTTCAATACCTTCGGTACTTTGGGAACTCGTAACAGTAAGGACCCTCCCAATATGAAAATCCACCTGACATGAAAGCAAGTGGGTCCCTGATCATGGCTTCTCCTTGCCTATTCATTATCACAGTTGAATGGGACTGGCTGGGATTTGGAGACCCGAGGAATGTTATGTGGGGTACACGCGTGCACCTTTGGGGGCTTTCACCCTTTTAGTGTCTTTCTTAACCCTGTTGCTGACACCCAGGCTCCTTTGAAGGAAAGAAAGGAATGGCTCCCAGTAGAAAGGGGGGCCTTGTAAGTTCCCCATTGCTGACAATGGGCCAAAAAGAGACTTTTTTGCATATGCTGAATCCATTTGGCAGCACTCCTGTTTTCAAGATGCACTGGAAAATGGACATGGGGGGCTTCCAGTATCCGGCAAGCAATTCACAATGCACAAGCCTAATATTCTGCATTTTGTTATATATTGATTTAGAAAATGCATATCCCACTCTCTGCATCCCAAAGAGAAGTGCTCAAGGCAGCTTATATGCTGAAATAATTACTGTGGTAATTAAACAAATGAAACAAGATCAAACAGTGTGATAAGGCATTTAATGTTCTTTAAAAATATGTCAATGAAGGAAGCAGTAAAGATTAAGCAGGTCAAAACACTTTGTCAATGAGATCTAGGGCTACTCAAATGCATTTCATTCTATACAATGAGACTTTCCTGTCTATTATTACTTTTGCAGCCATTTCCCACCCAAACCAAGGTTTTAGCTATAGCAGGTGGGATAAAATGAGGTAAGAAATCTGTCCCCCAATGAAATTTTCTTTCAGTTCACAACATTCTAGACTAGCCTTGAGTGAGACATTAAAAAGTTATTCACACCACAACTCTTATGCTATATTTGTTGTGTTTATATTCTCTTAATAAGTTTGCCTTTTCTTTTTCTTTGAATGTGTAAACTGTATTTCCAAATATTTGACAGAAATTTTAATTTTGAAGGTCAATATCTCCATGCCCTCATGTAGATGATCCAAATATTTGGAGAAAATTTGTGAGTAGGAGAGGTAATCCCTCCATGAATGCATCTATTCTGTTGCTATATGGACAGAGATGAAATTTCAGCCAGAGAGTCAGAGTAATATTGATGGCATCAGATCAATGGGACTGTAATTCTTGGAATGTCGTAATCAGCATGGCAATTTGGATTGAAATTCTGGCAAGAAGATGGTAACATCATACACATCAATGACCAATTAATGTGTCAGCAATAGCATTTCTTTTCTTTTCTTTTCTTTTCCTGCTTCCATAAGCAGCACCACAAAAATAAATCTCCACCAAAACCATATTTGCTTCCTCACAACCTTCCCTTATCATTATCTTCTTACCCTCACATCACTTCCCTTATCACCATTCCATCACTATTTTTGACCACAACAGTAACTTTATCTTTGTTCAACCCTAGTTTAAAGTCTGTTTTTAAAGGGCCTAACCTTTGTACTTTAGAAAGAATTCAAATCATTGATATAACAGATTGTTGGTAAATAAATATACTAGGCTTCTAAAATGTTTTTTTTTAATATACACAGCTAGTGGTTTTGTCTAATCTTTCAAAATATGCTATAATTTTGTCTGCTTTTCTAGAATAAGATGAGAGTAAAGTAGATATTGGGCTAAGCAAGAGCTGGAGAAAATTACAATGCAAACTGGATTTGTAAATGTGTAGCAATCACTTGAAAGAAGTAGCCGTGAAAACAAGAATCCTCCCCCTTCTGAATTTACTTAGGATTTTCAAAACCTGCAAATGTGTTCTAATAGACTTGCACATTAACCCTGATTATGATTATGCTGTAATCAAATTCTGCATATTTATAGCAATGTTATCAGAACACCACTAAAATAATTCAAAAGTTGAAATGCATCCAAATAGCAACATCTCTTTCAGGATTTTTTAGCTTATTTCAGCATGATTATAACATTTAAACACCATTGTAGAAATGAGAATTTAGTGAGTAAATGATTTTTTTTTTACAACACACTGATATCTGATGGTTATTTTGTTAGGTTGGGTGTCAGTTAAGCAACGATTGACTGATGGGATTGAATAGAATAAATTTCACATTTGAGGGTTTAACTTTTGCAGATTTGATTATTCACAAATATATTTTCTCTAGGAATCTCTAGGTCTTCCAGCATGGCTCTGTAGTCAACTTCATAGAGTTTCTATGAATCTCTGATTTCTTAGAATGCTCTTTCTCAGGTATAAAAAACATGTATTTTGATACATGGTTTTACCACTGTTGTAGGGAACCTGTATCTCTAATCACCACTGTGAAGCCAAAGCAAAATGGGTAATGCCACATACAATTCTTACCAGTCTGGATTCTTTCTTACCAACCATACAGAACACATCCTACAACCTCATAATACACGACTGTTGCACCTCAGGCTAAGTTCACCTTGCTAGGATACCCAGTCAACACACAATTAGTCTTTTAAAGTCTTTATTAAAGCAAAACAGTATATAGATGAAGCAAGCAATCAAAAGATAATTCAAAGTTATAAAGAAAGTGTCCAAAGGTAGCAGGGAATCAATAATGCATAAATGTCCATCAGTTCAAAAGGCAAGGTCCATTGGTTCAAAAGGCAAAGTAATAGCAATAATCCATAAGGCATAGAGTTAGTCCATGAAATCCAAAGCACAAGGTCTTAATCCATAGAATCCAAAGCATGAAGTTCAGAGCACAAAGTCTTAGTCCACAGGATCCAAAACACAAGGTCCAAAATATAAGTAATCCACCAAACCAGGTATTAATCCGTAGGAAGCAAGAAACAGGGTCCAAGAATGCAAGAAAGGCAGAGGCAGAGGCAAAGTGTAGTCCTTAGAAAGCACAAAACAAGGCCCTAGACTCCAAGATGCTGGCAAGGGAAACATACACAAAGATGAAGCGATAAATTGCTCTGACAAAGGGCATGGTCTGTACAAGCTTCTTTTAATAGCAACCCAAGAAGGCGTTTCTTTTGCCACAGCTTGATTCTTTCGAAAGCTGTCTTTTGCACGCCAAACGATCACTTCTGCGGAGCTCAGAGCCCCGCCAAGACAAACGGTCTTGCCTGGACAGCTCAGGGTCACTGTTATCTCGCACCTGGTCTTCAGTTGCCCCGGCTCCATCATTATTTGTTAGTTCTCCAGTTACTTCCTCATTATTTCTCACAACTGTCGAATCCTCCTCAAAAACTCCCAAAGGAAGAATGTCAGCTTGACCGTTATCTGACTCTTCTGGGGCCAGCAGGTCATCTTGCTCAAAGTGAAACTGCATGTCTCTAACAGGAGGCTCAGACTGCTGCAAAATCCCCAAACCAGAATCCTCTTCTGTTTCATCTTGGAAACCAAAATCCCCTTCAGTGTCATCATCTTGCACGTGGCCGTGGCCAGCCTGTGGCTGGGATACAACAACGACAAGTTTTGGTGGCAACTCCAGTTGTGCTGTAGCTTTGCCATGGAAGAAGTACTTCCGGGGTGGCTCTGGGGCAAACCTGTGGTGAAACCATAGTTGCCACTAAAAAAAAGCTGCTAGCAGCAACACGGGAGGCTTCCTGTGCTGCATGGCCCTCAATGAGGCAAGCTGTCTGGCAGACTCTTCCTCCTATGTGATGAGAGAGTGAGGAAGTCAGAATGGTGTGAAGCGCAGGGCGATAGGTCCCTATGCCTCTTGGGTGGGTGCTGCCAGGATTGCAGCAATGAGTGCAGTTTGTGGTGATTCTGGAGGTGTGTGTGACAAGGTAGTCAGTATTATGCATAATGACTCACAAGTAATTTTCAATGTCATAATTCCAGAGCTATAAGTCAGAGCTCATTTTTATGTATCATCTTTTCTGACTTAAAACGATTTGTTGTTGTATGCCTTCAAGTCATTTCTGACTTATAAAAACCCTGACATGAACTTTTGTGTTTTTGTGCTTTTCTGGTGTGTGTGTCATCCAAGGTCACCCAGCTGGTTTCCATGGTCAAGCAAGGAATCAAACCCTGGTCCCTAGAGTCATAATCTGCTCAAACCACTACACCATGCTGACTCCCAAAAAAACAATAGCCCGGGTGTATTCAACACTCTTTGTGAGAGTAAACTAGAATTCATTGCCAAGCCAAAGATGAGCTTAAAATGTACACCAAAACTCAGTCATTTGCAACAAATGGGAATGCTGAGAGGCATACTAAAAGCAGCATCTTGGTTCCAACATAACTTTTGATTGCAACTCTACTATTCTATGATTCTATGATATGAGCCTTCCATACAAATAATTTGTCAAAGGGCATAAAGCACTGAAGAGTGTTCAAACAGCAAGAGAGAAGGACCTAAATGAGATCATAACTAGACCACGGTGAAAAAAGCTTGAACTTTGTGCAGCAACAATTGAGTCCAACTCAGCATAGACTAGAGAATCAAACTTGTATCCCAATCCTTTCGAAACTATTCAGGTCTCCATTACTAGGAAAAAATATTTTTGGGCTGTCTGGCATTCTCAGAAACCAAGCCAAAGGATTAACATACTGTGATCATTATTTATGCTTTATCGTAACCGTCGTGTTTGGCATTGTCCTAATCAAGTGGATTAATTAGTCCTATTTATAGAAAACTAAGATTTCCCTTATCATGATATATACTTACTGTAAAGTATATGCCATGAGCCAAGAATATGTCACAATGAGATCAGCACAGAGAAAGTCAATTTAAGATCTGGTATAGAGAAAACCTAGCTCTTGCTGCTTTATGGTGACTTTGTCAGCTATGCAGAGGGATCAAGAATTTGCAGAGGTGAAATACTCATGATTTTCAGGAGCTGAAGGGGTATTAGGAATCTCACAGAATCCACCAAAGACAAATCTAGGGGATGCTTATGCAAAGAATCTTCCTATAACCCACATTTTGCACATTAGAGTTAAAATGGATGCTTGGTAAATTTTCTCAAGAAATAAAAAGTAAATGGAAGATCTGGTATTGGGCAGACCTTGCTACTGATGCTTTGTACAGCTTTGTCTGCTATGTAGAAGGATCAAGGATTTATAGGGCTGAAATACCCATGACTTGGAGGAGCTGAATGGGCATTAAGAATCTTATTATGAATGTTCAACATGGTCTCTCTTACATCTTCTCTTCCTTGAATTTCATGAATTTTATATCCTGTTCTTTCTATTTGTTCGTTTATTTTTTTTTTGTAGAAAAAGACACATTTCTGATTAGAAGGAAGCTTCTTCTGGAATGTGCCTTATGCAGTTAAATGGGCATTATTACTGACAGATGTGAAATATACTTGTGGTTTTTAAAAACTGGAGACACATTATACATTTCATAGGCATAATGACAGAGGCCAATCTTGCTATTTATGGGTGGATGCTGGCTCTTAAAATAGAAATTTCATGATGAGATTACAAGTAAAAACAATACTGAAAGAAACATTGGATGCAAATGTGTGCATGCATGTCTTTTTTCCCATAGCGAAAGAGAGGGAGGGAGGGAGAGTCCAAGAGTGCAATAAAATCTATACCTGGCATGCATAATATAGGAGATCTGATGCTGTACAGTGCATCTAAGAGAGTATAAGTATTATTTATTTATTTATTTACTTATTTCGTGTCAAAATCATTGCAGTTGACACCACTTTAACTGCCATGGCTCTGTGCTATAAAATCCAGGGTGTATGTGTAGTTTTATATGCACTTTACCCCTTTACAAAAATTTACTAGAGCCTCACCAAATTACAAGATCAAGGATTTCATACCATGGAGCCACTGCAGTTAAAGTGATGTCAAATTGCATCCATTCTACAGTGTAGACACATTCTAAGTCAGGCATGGGCAAACTTTGGCCCTCTGGGTGTTTTAGATGTCAACTCCCAGAAATCCCAGCCAGCTTACTGGCTGTTAGGAATTGTGGAAGTTGAAGTCCAAAACACCAGGAAGGGCCAACATTTGCCCATGTCTGCCTAAGCGTTATTTTGTCTGGAAAAAAAATGCCTAATGTGGTGGACCAAATCATAGAAGCCTTAATTGTTAATCTTCCCAGTTGTCAGAGTGAGTCTCTGTAAATGCCCAGTGAGTCTCTGTAGATTAGCTGAGTGCACAAACATAGTCCAAGGTCAACACATTAATCAATCTGCCAAATAAGGAGGAAGCAAGAGGGTAAGCCATAAATCCATTCCAATATTCCAAAGCTAGGAGATCTCTACAAGACAGTTTCCAAGAACCATCCAGCACCCAGGGTACAGTCTATATTTCAATGACTCAAGGTGCAATACACAATGCTTCGAGCCGCAGCTAAATACCAATATTGCTACCAGCAACTAGGTATTCCAAACTTCAACTATTTATGCAGGTCTCTCAAGTGATCACACTTGCTGGCCCTCTTCTCAGCTAAATGACTAGATCTCAACCCTTGAATCCCATCTGTCCTTAATTAGAGCCAGTCCGGAATAGTTAACCCCTGGTCCCCCAACTCAGAGTCCTGATCCTGCCCTTGCTCTAAGCCTAGAGGAGTGGTAGATCTTTCATTGTCCACCTAGGATTGCTGTTGCTCCTCTTCTGAAGTGGTGGACTCTTCGCTGTCTGGCTGCATGCACTGTTGCTCTGTATTTGAGCTCAACTCAAATGCTGGAAATAATCTTTCCTCCACATCCTCATTGTCAGCACTACCCATGACAACAGTCCTCACTCTCATGAAGGGCTGGGTTTCTCAGGGTAATCCTGGTGAAACTGGCCTACTTACTCCAAAGCATGAGCATCCTCCATATCCTGCCAAGAATGTTCTTCTGGCCCATACCCTACCTAATCGACAAGGTATTGAAAGTGCCTTTGACAATGCCTGAAGTCCAAAATCTCTACAACTGTGATGAGTCATGGGCCATGTAGTCCCGTTTCTGGCACTGTAGTGCCAGATGAAGAGGAGAACTTGGGTTTTTCACCGTCTCAGTCAGAATTGGAAACTTCCCAGCCAGATTTGGGAACCTTGCACCTGCAAGAGATTTGTCTTCCAGAAGTCTGTCAAACAAGCCCTGAGCCTAAATCTCCTGTGTTTTCTCGCCACGAGTTTTGTAAACAACAGAGGGGAGTTCAAGCAGCGTCTCGCAGGAGTGCTAGGATAGCTGCTAAGAATTCAGCTGATTAAGCCTGCTTTCCATGGGAAACTTTAAGGAGTCATGCATCTGGACTCAGAGATTAGCTTTCGTTTCTGGTTCCCCAGAGAACTGCTCTTTGGTGGGAAAACTAGACCCTATTTAGGTGTTTTGCCCACAAAGGGATCTTGCGGAGTCAATTCGTCAGCTACTGGAGTAAGTTGTGTGTGGACAGCGCGCTCCGTTTCCAAGCCTCGTTCCTGTTTCAAGCCTTGTTCCTGATTCCAAGCCTTCGCTCCTGTTTCCAAGCCTTCGTTCCCGTTTCCAGCCTTGTTTACCTCCACGGACCTTGCCTTGTTTTCCAGGACTCAGCCTTGCCTTGTTTTCCGGATTTTGCCAAGTAATTCCACGGATCTTGTTCTTGCTCCTCGTTCCTTGTTGCCCTGTATCAAGCCTTGTTTCAAGTTACTCCCTAGCCTCGCTCAAGTTTCATGGACTAAAGGACATTGTCATCTCCCCTCACTTTGCCTGGCAAAGTGAGTGTTTCGGTTATTGGATTACAACTTTGGACCTTAATATTTCATATTGGACATTGTTTCTTTGGACTAATTTTGACCTTTCCTGAAAGGTCTACTTCTGGACTATTTCATACACTTGCTTTTATTAACTTTATATATTTCCTTAATAAAGATATTAGATAGATTCTGGCCTCTGTGTATGGTTATTGGTGCTCTGCAGCCTGGGTCGTGACAGTTTGACTCCGCCACCCTAAGCACCAATTAACCTAGGACGGAATGTCTACTGGAGCCGGGCCGGGTGGCCAGCCAATCAGCTACACCATCGACAAGGATGAGGTGGACCGGATCCGTGATAAGCTCAATGCGCAGGATGGGGAAATAAAGGGTTTGAAGGAACGCGGAATCCGTCTCCCGGCCATGGCGTTGCCAACCAAGTTTTCTGGAGAAGCTTCTAAGGTTCATGTTTTCCGTCGCCAGTGCCAGGCTTATCTAGAGGCCCGTGCTGCCGAGTTTCCCCAAGAAGACATCAAGGTGGCGTGGGTTTACAGTCTCCTAGACGGGCCAGCGGCCAACTGGGCGACGGCACTGTTCGACCAAGCCTCCCCACATCTAAGGTCAGCGCAACACTTCTTGGACCACCTTAAGGAGACCTGGGGAATCGAGGACAATTTGGAGGCAGCCGGCCACAAACTCCGGCGCCTCTCCCAAGGGGACAGACCCTTGTCCCGGTACATAGCCGAGTTCCGAGTGCTGGCCCACAACACCGGCTGGAACAATGTAGCCCTCAGAGGACAATTTCGGGAGGGTCTCAACATTGAGATGCTGGAAGAAATCTCCAAGGTGGATCCTCCCCACTCTCTTGAAGCACTCATTGATCAATGTTTACGAGCTGAAGTCATGCTTGCCAACAGAAAACAATGGGTCCGAGGCCAGAGCGGTATAGCTGGGGTGAAACCTCCCGCTCCCACCGGCGTCCAGCCGCGTCCAGTATGGAGACCCCCGCCACCAGCCCCATACCCCAGAGGGAGCGAGGAGGTGCCGATGCAGTTGGGCAATGTGCGTCCCAGATTAGATGCCGCCGAGAAGGCCCGCCGCCAACGCCTAAATCTCTGTTGGTACTGCGGAAACGGGGGCCACTTCGCCAGAGAGTGCCCAGCCAAAGGGAAGCCCGCCGCCCGTCTGGCGGCGGCGTCCTCCACGGAGACGAAGACGTCTGAGGCGGCTGGCGCACAGCCGGCGGGGGAAGCCAGCGACCGGGCGTAGAGAGGCTCGCCAACCCGGTCAAAAAACCCACTCAAGAGCCGCCAACCGGGGTCCTATTTCTTCTAGTGGTCACCTTGTGGTCAGCAAAAAAAGGGCCCGTCATGGTCCATGCCATGATAGACTCAGGAGCCACGAACAATTTCATTGATAGAGAGTATGCCGACTCTCTGGGATTACAATACCATGACTTCAAGAATGCCCGCGTGGTGCAAGCCATCGATGGCCGCCCCCTCAAGACGGGTCCCGTAAGCCAGTGGTCGGAACCCACCAGAATGTGGATAAGGGAACATATGGAAGAGATTTCCTTCTTTGTTACCGAGGTTCCCCATTTCCCTGTGATTTTGGGAATTCCATGGCTGACACTTCACGACCCAAGCATCTCCTGGTCCAACAGAGAACTGCAGTTTGCTTCAAAATATTGCCAAAACCATTGCCTTGTAGCCAAGGTCTGCCATGCCACAGACACTGAACCCATTATCACCTTGCCCAAGAAGTACTCAGAATATTGGGATGTATTCAATGAAAAAGAAGCCAAGAGATTACCCCCACATAGACCTTATGACTGTGCCATTGACTTGGTGGAGGGGGCCCCGATCCCGCGAGGACATCTCTACTCCCTGACTGAACCGGAGCAAGAAGCTCTCAGGGAGTTCATAGAGTCAAACCTTCGCAAGGGATTCATCAGACCCTCTCAATCCCCAGCCGCTTCCCCAGTGATGTTTGTGAAAAAGAAGTCAGGGGACTTACGCTTGGTGGTGGACTATAGAGCATTGAACAATATCACTAAGCGGAACAGCTATCCCCTGCCTTTGATCTCGGACCTATTAGACCGACTTCGAGGAGCCAAGGTCTACACCAAGCTGGATCTTCGGGGGGCTTATAATCTAGTTCGCATCAGAGAAGGGGACGAGTGGAAGACCGCCTTCCAGACTAAATTCGGATTATTCGAGTCCCGAGTTATGAATTATGGTTTATGTGGAGCTCCCGCAACGTTCCAGCATTTTGTCAATGACATCTTTCAGGATTATCTAGATCGGTTCTTGATCATCTACCTGGACGATTTTTTGGTGTTTTCTAGATCACAATCAGAACATGAGAACCACGTCAGAATGGTGTTACAACGATTGCGGGATCATGGACTTTATGCCAAGCTGGAAAAATGCGCTTTTGATCTACAAGAGGTAGATTTCCTGGGGTACCGCGTCTCACCACTAGGGCTCTCCATGGACCCGGCAAAGGTTTCAGCAGTATTGGAATGGCGGGCGCCAACCAACAAGAAAGAGGTGCAACGATTCTTGGGGTTCGCGAACTACTACCGCAAGTTCATTCCAGACTTTGCCCGCTGGTCTGACCCAATCACCAGCTGCATCCGTGGGAAACAGCCTTTCCGCTGGACAGATCAAGCAGAGAAAGGGTTCCAACAACTAAAGAAATTATTCACGTCCCAGCCAATCCTTCAGCATCCAGATCCTGAAACCCCTTTTGTCGTGCAGGCAGACGCCTCCGATGTGGCAATTGGGGCTGTACTCCTACAACCAGTAGGAGATCATCTTCATCCTTGTGCCTTTTATTCCCGTCAATTGACCGCACCAGAGAGAAATTACACCATTTGGGAAAAGGAACTATTGGCCATAAAGGCAGCCTTTGAAACTTGGAGACATTGGTTAGAAGGGGCCAAATTTCCCATTGAAGTCCATACTGATCATCGGAATCTAGAGCATCTAAGAACTGCCCGCAAGCTAAATCAGAGGCAACAACGCTGGGCTTTATTCTTTGAACGTTTTAACTTCCAAATTCATTATGTAACCCCAGCCCAGACCAAGCAAGCAGATGCTCTGTCACGGAAACCGGAATACGCTGCAGGGCGCAAGGAGGCCTTTGAGTCCCAGCTGCTGCAACCCGAGAACTTTGCCACGCTCACAGTGGGAAACACCAAATCCACTCCCATTGAATCAACTCCCCCTACTCCAGGACCCCTTTGTGCCCAGGAAATCAGGGCTAGTCAGCAAGCAGATGCCTGGGCACAGGACCAACTTCGCCAAGGACTACATTTTCCCTTTTCGCTTAAGGATGGGCTACTTTGCTATAGAAATCATGTTTACATCCCCCCAGGACCGGGCAGGGAAAAAGCACTTCGTCTGTGTCATGACTGCAAGCCAGCAGGGCATTTCGGGCTATTTAAAACCATGCATTTGATCCTAAGAGATTTCTGGTGGCCCAAGATCCGCAAGGATGTGGAAAAATATGTCAACACCTGCCCGGTATGCCAGCGCTCCAAGACAAGAAGAGAAAAGCCCTCAGGGCTTCTGCATCCCCTCCCTACCCCATCCCACCCATGGGAAATAATCTCTGCGGATTTTATCACTGATCTACCACCTTCCTGTGGATTCACCACGATCCTAGTGGTGGTGGACCTTTTCACCAAGTTAGCCCATTTCATTCCCTGTGATGGCCTTCCCACGGCCAAAGAGACTGCAGATCTATTCCTCCAACATGTTTTCAGATTGCATGGATTGCCCAAGAGTTTGGTCACAGACCGTGGGTCCCAATTCACCTCTCGTTTCTGGAAAGCACTACAAAAACTATTGGGCATAGACTCTCGTTTATCTTCGGCTCATCATCCCAAACAGATGGGCAAACCGAGCGCACCAATGCCACTTTGGAACAATACCTTCGCTGTTATGTGAACTACCAGCAGGACAATTGGGCTTCCCTGTTATCGCTGTCAGAGTTTGCCTACAACAATGGGGTCCAGGCTTCTACTAAAGAAACCCCGTTCTTTGCAAACTACGGCTTCCATCCACATTTCTTTCCCCCTGTCATTGAAACCTCAGAAGTTCCCGCAGCAGAGGACTGGCTGCAGGAACTCACAGCGGTGCAACAACTCTTGCTCCAGCAACTAGACCAAGCCAAGGAGAACTATAAACGCCACGCTGACAAACATCGCCAGCCGGGCCCCGAAATCAAGGTAGGAGACCGGGTTCTTCTGTCCACTCGTTTTTTGCCCTCCCATCGCCCTTGCCGGAAGTTAGATGCCCGTTTCATTGGCCCCTATCCAGTGGTGGCGCAACTTAACCCCGTGACTTTCAAACTCCAACTTCCGCGCTCAATGCGCATTCATCCAGTGTTCCACCGCTCCCTGCTCCTTCCGGCGGATGGTGTGCGCCCTGATACAGACCGGCCGGCCCCCCCTCCTGTTTTGATGAATGGGGAGGAGGAGTTTGAGGTTCAGGACATTTTGGATTCTCGCTTTCACCGCCGCCGCCTACAATATCTCATTGACTGGGTGGGTTTTGGCCCCGAGGAACGCTCTTGGGAAGACGCTTCCACAGTCCATGCTCCTGATCTAACCCGCCGCTTCCATCAGACCTATCCCGCCAAGCCGCGGCCTCGCGCCTCGGGGAGAGAGTCCCAGTTTGAGAGGGGGCTTGAGGAGGGGGATAGTGTGATGAGTCATGGGCCATGTAGTCCCGTTTCTGGCACTGTAGTGCCAGATGAAGAGGAGAACTTGGGTTTTCACCGTCTCAGTCAGAATTGGAAACTTCCCAGCCAGATTTGGGAACCTTGCACCTGCAAGAGATTTGTCTTCCAGAAGTCTGTCAAACAAGCCCTGAGCCTAAATCTCCTGTGTTTTCTCGCCACGAGTTTTGTAAACAACAGAGGGGAGTTCAAGCAGCGTCTCGCAGGAGTGCTAGGATAGCTGCTAAGAATTCAGCTGATTAAGCCTGCTTTCCATGGGAAACTTTAAGGAGTCATGCATCTGGACTCAGAGATTAGCTTTCGTTTCTGGTTCCCCAGAGAACTGCTCTTTGGTGGGAAAACTAGACCCTATTTAGGTGTTTTGCCCACAAAGGGATCTTGCGGAGTCAATTCGTCAGCTACTGGAGTAAGTTGTGTGTGGACAGCGCGCTCCGTTTCCAAGCCTCGTTCCTGTTTCAAGCCTTGTTCCTGATTCCAAGCCTTCGCTCCTGTTTCCAAGCCTTCATTCCCGTTTCCAGCCTTGTTTACCTCCACGGACCTTGCCTTGTTTTCCAGGACTCAGCCTTGCCTTGTTTTCCGGATTTTGCCAAGTAATTCCACGGATCTTGTTCTTGCTCCTCGTTCCTTGTTGCCCTGTATCAAGCCTTGTTTCAAGTTACTCCCTAGCCTCGCTCAAGTTTCATGGACTAAAGGACATTGTCATCTCCCCTCACTTTGCCTGGCAAAGTGAGTGTTTCGGTTATTGGATTACAACTTTGGACCTTAATATTTCATATTGGACATTGTTTCTTTGGACTAATTTTGACCTTTCCTGAAAGGTCTACTTCTGGACTATTTCATACACTTGCTTTTATTAACTTTATATATTTCCTTAATAAAGATATTAGATAGATTCTGGCCTCTGTGTATGGTTATTGGTGCTCTGCAGCCTGGGTCGTGACAACAACCTCAAACTCCTCCTCTACCTCTACAAACACTGCCCACAACACCAGTATTGGAACAACACAACTCTGTGTAACAGCTTGATTGTTCTTTATTCCAAGTGTATATGTGGGTAGATGTAGGTAAAGGTAAAGGTTTTCCCCTGACGTTAAGTCCAGTCATGTCTGACTCTGGTGGTTGGTGCTCATCTCCATTTCTAAGCCGAAGAGCCGGTGTTGTCCGTAGACACCTCCAAGGTCATGTGGCCAACATGACTGCATGGAGCGCTGTTACCTTCCCGCTGGAACGGTACCTATTGATCTACTCACATTGGCATGTTTTCGAACTGCTAGGTTGGCAGAAGCTGAAGCTAACAGCGGCAGCTCATGCAGCTCCCGGGGTAGATGTACTATCTACCAGTATTTGTGTATATGTACATGTGATTTTTTTGTTGTTGTGCACCTACATTTCTGACTTATAATAGCTTAAGGTAACCGATCATGGGGTTTTGTTAGCATGATTTGCTCAAAGAGGGTTTGTCTTGGTTTTCCTCTGAGGCTGAGTGACTCACCTAAGGTCAACCAGTGAGTTTCTGTCACGACCCAGGCTGCAGAGCACCAATAACCATACACAGAGGCCAGAATCTAACTAATATCTTTATTGAAGGAATATATAAAGTTAATAAGAACAAGTGTAGAAAATAGTCCAGCAATAGACCTTTCAGGAAAGGTCAGAAATAGTCCAAAAAAGCAATGTCCAATAGGAAATATTAAGGTCCAAAGTTGTAATCCAATAACCGAAACACTCACTTTGCCAAGCAAAGTGAGGGGAGATGACAAGGTCCTTTAGTCCATAAAACTTGAGCGTGGCTAGGAAATAACTTGATACTTGAAACAAAGCTTGAACGTGGAACAAGGTAACTAGGAACAAGAACAAGGTCCGTGGGATAACTTGGTAAAATCCGTGAACAAGGCAAGGATTGATCCTGGGAAACAAGGCAAGGTCCGCAGATAAACAAAGGCTGGGAAGCAAGGCGAAGGCTGGATAGCAAGGCAAGGCTTGGGCAGGAGCGAGGCTTGAATCGGAGCGCGCTGTCCAGACACAACTCGCTCCGTAGGCTGACGAATTGACTCCGCGAAGTTACTACGCGGGCAAAACACCTATATAGAGTCTAACTTTCTCACCGAAGCCGTTCTCTGGGAAACAGAAACGAAAGCTAAACTCCGAGACCAGATGTTAAACTCCTTAAAGATTCTCACGAGAAACAGTCTTAATTGGCAACATTCTTAGCTGCTATCCTCGCACTCCTGCGCGAAGCTGATTCCAAACTTCTCTGTTGTTTACAAAACTCCCGGCGCAAGAACACGGGAGAAGTAGGCTCTGGGGTTGTTTGACATACTTCTGGGACACAACTTTCTTGCAGGTGCAAGGTTCCCAGATCTGCCTGGGGAAGATCTGGCTGAGAGGAATCCAGTTCAGACTGGGAAGGTAAAAAACCCAAGTTTTCATCTTCAACAGGGATTACAATGTCCTGAGCAGGACTACAAGGCCCATGGGTCATCACACTATCCCCCTCCTCAAGGCCCCTCCCAAACTGGGGCCCTCTCCCCGAGGCGCGAGGTCGCGGCTTGGCGGGATAGGTCTGATGAAAGCGGCGGGTTAGATCAGGAGCATGGACTGTGGAGGCGTCTTCCCAAGAGCGTTCCTCAGGGCCAAAACCCACCCAGTCAATGAGATATTGTAGGCGGCGGCGATGAAAGCGAGAATCCAAAATGTCCTCAACCTCAAACTCCTCCTCCCCATTCATCAACACAGGAGGGGGGGCCGGTTGGTCTGAATCAGGACGCACACCATCCGCCGGAAGGAGCAGGGAACGGTGAAACACTGGGTGAATGCGCATTGAACGCGGAAGTTGGAGTTTGAAAGTCACGGGGTTTAATTGCGCCACCACTGGATAGGGGCCAATGAAACGGGCATCTAACTTCCGGCAAGGGCGGTGGGAGGGCAGAAAGCGAGTGGACAGGAAAACCCGATCTCCTACCTTGATTTCGGGGCCCGGCTGGCGATGTTTGTCAGCGTGGCGTTTATAGTCCTCCTTGGCTTGGTCCAGTTGCTGGAGCAAAAGTTGTTGCACCGCTGTGAGTTCCTGCAGCCAATCCTCTGCTGCGGGAACTTCTGAAGTTTCAATGACAGGGGGGAAGAAACGTGGATGGAAGCCGTAGTTTGCAAAGAACGGCGTTTCTTTTGTAGAAGCTTGAACTCCATTGTTGTAGGCAAACTCAGACAGTGGTAACAGAGAAGCCCAATTGTCCTGTTGATAGTTTACATAACAGCGAAGATACTGCTCCAAAGTGGCATTGGTGCGCTCCGTTTGCCCATCTGTTTGGGGATGATGAGCTGAAGATAAGCGAGAGTCTATGCCCAATAGTTTTTGTAGTGCCTTCCAAAAACGAGAGGTGAATTGAGATCCACGGTCTGTGACTAAACTCTTGGGCAATCCATGTAGTCTGAAAACATGTTGAAGGAATAGATCTGCAGTCTCTTTGGCCGTGGGAAGACCTTCACAGGGAATGAAATGGGCTAACTTGGTGAAAAGGTCCACCACCACTAGGATCGTGGTGAAACCACAGGAAGGTGGTAAGTCAGTGATAAAATCCGCAGAAATTATTTCCCATGGTCGAGATGGGGTAGGAAGGGGATGCAGAAGCCCTGAGGGCTTCTCCCTTCTTATCTTGGAGCGCTGGCATACTGGGCAGGTGTTGACATATTTTTCCACATCCTTGCGGATCTTGGGCCACCAAAAATCCCTTAGGATCAGATGCATGGTTTTAAATAGTCCGAAATGCCCAGCTGGTTTGCAGTCATGACACAGACGAAGCGCTTTCTCCCTGCCCGGTCCGGGTGGGATATAAACATGATTTCTATAGCATAGCAGTCCATCTTTAAGCGAAAAGGGAAAATGCAGACCTTGGCGAAGTTGGTCCTGCGCCCAGGCATCTGCTTGCTGACTAGCCCGGATTTCTTGAGCACAGATGGGTCCTGGAGTAGGGGAAGTTGAACCAATGGGAATGGATTTGGTGTTCCCCACCGTGAGCGTGGCAAAGTTCTCGGGTTGTAGCAGTTGGGATTCAAAGGTCTCCTTGCGTCCTGCAGCGTACTCCGGTTTACGTGACAGGGCGTCTGCTTGCTTGGTTTGGGCTGGAGTCACATAATGGATCTGGAAGTTGAAACGTTCGAAGAATAAAGCCCAACGTTGCTGCCTCTGATTTAGTTTGCGGGCAGTTCTTAGATGTTCTAGATTACGATGATCAGTGTGGACTTCAATGGGAAATTTGGCCCCTTCTAGCCAATGTCTCCAAGTTTCAAAGGCTGCCTTTATAGCCAGTAGTTCCTTTTCCCAAATGGTGTAATTCCTCTCTGGTGTGGTTAGTTGACGAGAATAAAAGGCACAGGGGTGGAGGTGATCTCCCTCCGGTTGTAAGAGTACAGCCCCAATTGCCACATCAGAGGCGTCCGCTTGCACCACAAAGGGGGTTCCAGGATTTGGGTGTTGTAGAATTGGCTGGGAGGTGAATAGTTTCTTTAGTTGCTGGAACCCTTTCTCTGCTTGATCAGTCCAGCGGAAAGGCTGCTTTCCACGGATGCAGCCAGTGATGGGGTCGGACCAGCGGGCAAAATCTGGGATGAACTTGCGGTAATAGTTCGCGAACCCCAAGAAACGCTGCACCTCTTTCTTGTTAGTTGGCGCCCGCCATTCCAACACTGCTGAGACCTTGGCTGGATCCATGGAAAGCCCTAGAGGCGAGATGCGGTAACCAAGGAAATCTACCTCTTGTAGATCAAAGGCGCATTTTTCCAGCTTGGCATAAAGTCCATGATCCCGCAATCGTTGTAACACCATTTTGACGTGGTTCTCATGTTCTGATTGTGATCTGGAAAACACCAAAAAATCGTCCAGGTAGATTATCAAGAACCTGTCTAGATAGTCCTGAAAAATGTCATTGACAAAATGCTGGTACGTTGCGGGGGCTCCGCATAAACCGAAATTCATAACTCGGGACTCAAATAATCCGAATTTGGTCTGGAAGGCGGTCTTCCACTCGTCCCCTTCCCTGATGCGAACTAAGTTGTAAGCCCCCCGAAGATCCAGCTTGGTGTAAACCTTAGCTCCTCGAAGCCGATCCAGTAGATCCGAGATTAAGGGCAGGGGATAGCTGTTCCGCTTGGTGATATTGTTCAATGCTCTGTAGTCCACCACCAAGCGTAGTTCCCCTGACTTTTTCTTCACAAACATCACTGGGGAGGCGGCTGGGGATTGAGAGGGTCTGATGAATCCCTTGCGAAGGTTTGTCTCTAGGAATTCCCTGAGAGCTTCTTGCTCTGGTTCAGTCAGGGAGTAGAGATGCCCTCGCGGGATCGGGGCCCCCTCCACCAAGTCAATGGCACAGTCATAAGGTCTATGTGGGGGTAATTTTTCGGCTTCTTTCTCATTGAATACATCCCAATACTCGGAGTACTTCTTTGGCAAGGTGATGATGGGTTCGGTGTCTGTGGCATGGCATACCTTGGCTACGAGGCAATGGTTTTGGCAGTACGGTGAAGCAAACTGCAGTTCTCTGTTGGACCAGGAGATGTTAGGGTCGTGGAGAGTCAGCCATGGAATTCCCAAAATCACAGGGAAATGGGGGACCTCGGTAACAAAGAAGGAGATCTCTTCCATGTGTTCCCTTATCCACATCCTGGTGGGTTCCGACCACTGACTTACGGGGCCCGTCTTGAGGGGGCGGCCGTCTATGGCTTGCACCACACGGGCATTCTTGAAATCATGATATTGTAATCCCAGAGAGTCGGCATACTCTCTATCGATGAAATTGTTGGTAGCTCCAGAGTCTATCATGGCGTGGATCATGACGGGTCCCCTTTTTGCTGACCATAATGTGACCACGAGAAGGAACAGGACCCCGGTTGGCGGCTCTTGGATGGATTTTTTGACCGGGTTGGCGAGCCTCTCTACACCCGGTCGTTGGCTTCCCCCGCCGGCTGTGTACCAGTCGGCTCAGACGCCTTCGTCTCCGTGGAGGACGCCGCCGCAAGACGGGCGGCCGGCTTCCCTTTGGCTGGGCACTCTCTGGCGAAGTGGCCCCCGTTCCCGCAGTACCAGCAGAGGTTTAAGCGTTGACGACGGGCCTTCTCGGCGGCATCTAGTCTGGGACGCACATTGCCCAACTGCATCGGCACCTCCTCGCCTCCTCTGGGGTATGGGGTTGGTGGTGGGGTTCTCCATACTGGTCGTGGCTGAACGCTGGCGGGAGCGGGGGGATTTGCCCCGGCTCTACTGCCCTGGCCTCGAACCCACTGTTTCCTGTTGGCAATCATGACTTCAGCCCGTAAACATTGATCAATGAGTGCCTCGAGGGTCTGGGGAGGGTCCACCTTGGAGATTTCTTCCAGCATTTCAATGTTGAGACCCTCCCGGAATTGTCCTCTGAGGGCTACATCGTTCCAGCCGGTATTGTGGGCCAGCACTCGGAACTCGGCTATATACTGAGACATAGGTCTGTCTCCTTGGAAAAGGCGACGGAGTTTGTGACCGGCTGCCTCCAAATTGTCCTCGATTCCCCAAGTCTCCTTGAGGTGGTCCAAGAAGTGTTGCGCTGATCTTAGGTGTGGAGAGGCTTGGTCGAACAGTGCCGTCGCCCAATTGGCCGCTGGCCCGTCTAGAAGACTGTAAACCCACGCCACTTTGATGTCTTCTTGGGGAAACTCGGCATCTCGGGCCTCTAGATAAGCTTGACATTGGCGACGGAAAACATGAACCTTAGAAGCTTCTCCAGTAAACTTGGTGGGCAACGCCATGGCCGGGAGGCGGACTCCGCGCTCCCGCAAGCCCTTTATTTCTCCATCCTGGGCGTTGAGTCTGTCGCGGATGCGATCCACCTCTTCCTTGTCGATGGTGTAGGTAATCGGCTGGCCGCTCGGCCCAGGTACGTCTCCGGTGGACATTCTGGCCGAGGTTAATTGTTGCTTAGGGCGGCGGAGTCAAACTGTCACGACCCAGGCTGCAGAGCACCAATAACCATACACAGAGGCCAGAATCTAACTAATATCTTTATTGAAGGAATATATAAAGTTAATAAGAACAAGTGTAGAAAATAGTCCAGCAATAGACCTTTCAGGAAAGGTCAGAAATAGTCCAAAAAAGCAATGTCCAATAGGAAATATTAAGGTCCAAAGTTGTAATCCAATAACCGAAACACTCACTTTGCCAAGCAAAGTGAGGGGAGATGACAAGGTCCTTTAGTCCATAAAACTTGAGCGTGGCTAGGAAATAACTTGATACTTGAAACAAAGCTTGAACGTGGAACAAGGTAACTAGGAACAAGAACAAGGTCCGTGGGATAACTTGGTAAAATCCGTGAACAAGGCAAGGATTGATCCTGGGAAACAAGGCAAGGTCCGCAGATAAACAAAGGCTGGGAAGCAAGGCGAAGGCTGGATAGCAAGGCAAGGCTTGGGCAGGAGCGAGGCTTGAATCGGAGCGCGCTGTCCAGACACAACTCGCTCCGTAGGCTGACGAATTGACTCCGCGAAGTTACTACGCGGGCAAAACACCTATATAGAGTCTAACTTTCTCACCGAAGCCGTTCTCTGGGAAACAGAAACGAAAGCTAAACTCCGAGACCAGATGTTAAACTCCTTAAAGATTCTCACGAGAAACAGTCTTAATTGGCAACATTCTTAGCTGCTATCCTCGCACTCCTGCGCGAAGCTGATTCCAAACTTCTCTGTTGTTTACAAAACTCCCGGCGCAAGAACACGGGAGAAGTAGGCTCTGGGGTTGTTTGACATACTTCTGGGACACAACTTTCTTGCAGGTGCAAGGTTCCCAGATCTGCCTGGGGAAGATCTGGCTGAGAGGAATCCAGTTCAGACTGGGAAGGTAAAAAACCCAAGTTTTCATCTTCAACAGGGATTACAATGTCCTGAGCAGGACTACAAGGCCCATGGGTCATCACAGTTTCCATGGTTGAATGGGGATTCAAACTCTAGTCTCCAGTATCATAGTACAACACTCAAGTTATGTTGGTTCTTTTACGGGAGTCTTCACACATAAACTAACACACAGCAAAGGGATCAAAATTCCTGTTGCCTGGTATGCTGTCCTATCTTCTCTTTACTATCTGGATAGCAGCTTTTTAAGAAACTGTCGGGGAGGTAGATCCATGTATGTGAATTGGTGTATGTGTGAGTGGAGAACAAGAGGACGAGGGTCAATTTTTTAGCATGCAGTAACAGAAAACTTCAACTGAGCATTTTGAAATACAGTTTAAGTATCCAAAGGGAAAAAAAGCAGGAAAGTTACCAAGGGAATGTGCATACAGTAAGTACAGACATTTGTACAATCTCATAACTACCGAGCAGGATGACAGTCTGTTGAAAGTGTTTGTTGAAAATCTGGCCCAAGTTCTCTTTTGTGATATATGGATGTCTGTATAATTAGTAACATACGAAGTAATGACACTTTTTAGTCAAGTTATCATAACAGTAGAAATCACTTGCACAAATAAGAATTATGTGGGCGGTAGAATGCTTGAGGAATTCTGTCTTTGTAGTTTTGTTTTTAAAGAAAATATGAAAACATGTGCTTAGTGTGTTATTGTATTGAATTAACACTTTCATTGATTGTTTAATGATTTTAAAGATTTTATACTACCTATTCTTCTGATTATTTTGTTTTAACTTATTTTGTAAGCTGCTTTGAGTCCCATATTACGGGTGGGGGGGGGAGTGGAAAACAAAGGCATTCTCAGTAAATTGAATTGATTCAACCACACAGGTAATGCACAGAGCAGAACATAATAATCCTTCAAACCTTTAAGTTCAGTATATGCCCTTCTCTAATCAAATAAGGCATCAAAGCCTATTCAGAAATACTTTCTTATAAAATATTTAGAAAGTGAACTTTGAGGTCAAATAGTTTTAAAAATGTATATGTATCAGATGAAAAATATTAAAATATAGTCAGTCTTCTGTATCTTTGGATTCTGTATCCATGGATTCTGTATCTACAGATTCAAACAGCCATTGATTATTTTTATAAAGTCAGTCATTGATTTTGCCATGTCATCTAAGGGATACCATATTACTATTTCATTGTATATCATAGAATCATAGAATCATAGAACAGTAGAGTTGGAAGAGACCTCATGGGCCATCCAGTCCAACCCCCCCCCCCCAAGAAGCAGGAAAATCTCATTCAAAGCACCCCCGACAGATAGCCATCCAGCCTCTGCTTAAAAGCCTCCAAAGAAGGAGCCTCCACCACAGTCTGAGGCAGAGAGTTCCACTGCTGAACAGCCCTCACAGTAAGGAAGTTCTTCCTAATGTTCAGGTGGAATCTCCTTTCCTGTAGTTTGAAGCCGTTGTTCCGCATCCTAGTCTGGAGGGCAGCAGAAAACAAGCTTGCTCCCTCCTCCTTATGATTTCCCCTCATGTATTTGTACATGGCTATCATGTCTCCTCTCAGCCTTCTCTTCTGCAGGCTAAACATGTCCAGCTCTTTAAGCTGCTCCTCATAGGGCTTGTTCTCCAGATCCTTAATCATTTTAGTCGCCCTCCTCTGGATGCTTTCCAGCTTGTCAACATCTCCCTTCAACTGTGGTGCCCAGAATTGGACACAGCATTCCAGGTGTGGCCTGACCAAGGCAGAATAGAGGTGTAGCATGACCTGGATCTAGACGCTATACTCCTATTTATGCAGGCCAAAATCTCATTGGTGTTTTTCGCCGCCACATTACATTGTAGGCTCATGTTTAACTTGTTGTCCATGAGGACTCCAAGATCTTTTCTACACGTATTGCTGTCGAGCCAGGCGTCCCCCATTCTGTATCTTTGCATTTCATTTTTTTCTAAGTGAAGTATCTTTCATTTGTCCTTGTTGAACTTCATTTTGTTAGTTTCAGCCCATCTCTCTAGTCTGTCAAGATCGTTTTGAATTCTGCTCCTGTCTTCTGGAGTGTTAGCTATCCCTCCCAGTTTGCTGTCATCTGGAAACTTGATGATCGTGCCTTCTAACCCTTCATTTAAGTTGTTAATAAAGATGTTGAACAGACCCGGGCCCAGGACAGAACCCTGCGGCACTCCACTCGTGACTTCTTTCCAAGATGAAGACAACGCATTGGTGAGCACCCTTTCGGTTCGTTTGCTTAGCCAATTACAGATTCACCTAACTGTAGTTTTGCCTAGCCCACATTTGACTAGCTTGTTTGCCAGAAGGTCATGGGGGACTTTGTCGAAGGCCTTACTGAAATCCAGTAAGGGACTTGAGCATCCACAGATTTTAGTATCTACAAAGGCTAATGGAATCAAACCCCAGTGAGTACCAGGGGCCCGCTGTACAAAGGAATAAGCATTGAAGTGCATATTTTCTGTGTTTTTGATACAAACCATAGATAGATTTAACTGTCCCTAAGTAGTAGTGACCATATTTGATCAGTTTCTTTCTCCAAGCTTTACTGATCTGAGTATCTGGCAGCTTCTTTGCCCAATCATGCAGGTAGCAATGTGGGCACCACAACCTTTCTTAAAGTCCCCTCGGGGAGATAGGGGGGGCTAAAAATAAAGTATTATTATTATAGTATTATTATTATATTTATGTCTGTTTCATTTTTATTTTTACTTGGAGTAGGGACGAAAATCCTCAGCTACTTTTTTATTTAGAGAAGCAATAAGCATTTTTTTCAATTTTTCCCTTGCTATGAGGAAATTTTCACATTTTTGAGGCCCCATTGGTAATTTTGAACTTATTGTGCTCAACATTTGCACATGATTGATTTGCACAGAAACAAGCATTTCCAACACAGGAAATATTATTTTCTCATAAAATAAGGTTTCCTGCCCAGTATTTCCTATCCAGAAAGTGCAGTTTTCTGTTGAAAGCAATTATGCGCTAATTTTGCTTACTATAAGTCCTGAACTGCTAAGGTTTGGGGGTAGTCTAGGGTTCTTGACACTCAAAGTATTTTTTTACCATTTTGAAAATATTTGTGAATATTTGAATACTTCTGGAACATGGCCACACAGCCCGAAAGACATACAACAACCCAATTTGTGAATATTATTTATATTCTTAACTAGGACATGATTACATGTCACTTTAATTCTGTTATATACTTGGGCTAATATGCATAGAGAACTTTCAATTTCTATGATCACCATAGAGAAACAAGCAGCAGAACTGCAGGTTGGAATGGCAGATTGCAAATTTCATCATCACTGCACTCAATCAAGTCAGTTTTCACATGAGCACAAAGTGACATGTGTTTTGAGGTGATTTATTTCATTTTTCTCCTTAAATGTAGGTCATATTTAATTTCTGCATAGACAAAACCAAATTTCTTTTCTTTTTTCTTATCCCATGAGTGATCACACAGAACAAAATAATCCAAATGGAAGTTTTCAGATTACTCTCAAACCCTGGAGGAAAATGTTTGTTAGGTTCTAAGAGAAAATGCCTATATCTTGTTTATGTGGATTTGTATTGGCTTTTGCAACAGTATTGTCTCTAATACCTAATGGTGAAATTTAACTGGTGTATTCTACTGATACACCAATGCTCACAATCAGAATGGAAAGAAGGTGATTCCTCTTCTTTCTACCATTCTCTGATCCCTTAGGGCTCCTCATTCCTTATTTTGGGGTTCAACTGAAGCTTATCAGGTTTTCCACAGTGGAGTGGGAAAAGGAAAATTACACTGGGCTGCCTCCTCCTCATGTTTTGTCATTGGGAATGACTTGAGCTTGTTGAAGGAGCAAGGTCTCGGTCCTGCATGATTTTGGTGTAAAAGAAGTATTCTAGTATGGTTGGTTCTTTTGCCACACTAAGTTTAGTGGGATTAGAGGGATGCCTTGCCCATAGAAAGGTAAACACTAAATGGTAGGGCTGTGCAAAAAGTCGTTTGTGCCTCGTATGTCAAATCTATTTCATTACATTCATACATACGACATAATTTTTGAACCGTGGTGGTTTTGAACCACACAAAAAACACTAACTGATGACTTTTTGGAAGAGCTATGTAAGTCTCATAATTGGCTTCAGGTCTCTGTCGCAGGCATTGCTTCTCCCTCAAAAGGGCTGGGTTTCATTAGTCCATGGTTGGTCAACAAATAGTCATGATCCTGAGTTTGAGCAGGACTGTTGATGAGCAGGACTCATAGAGGGCTCTCATTTATAAGGCACAACAAATCAAAACTGGCAATGACAGCATCAGCAACAAAAAAGTTGAGAGGGATGGAGGTGAGTAGAAAAGGGAATTTAGCTGCAAAATGCAGTGCAAGGTTGGATTTAGCCCCATTCTTGCTATGGCATGGCATTCTTGTAATTCATGTGTCTCTCTGCTAACAAGTTTGAATAGTGGTGTGAAATAATGTCCTCCAGCATGAAAAATGTTTGCACTGTAACAGCAGCCATTTAATGCTAGATCCCAGCAGAGGTGAATGGCAAACAATTTAGTCAGTTCATCACATGCTGAATGACAACCTGCAGCCAGAAAGCACACAACTGAACTCTTTGTTTTCTTATAAGTACATTTTATTGAGTACAGACCAGTCTTGTTTATCTACCCAGGATATAAAAGAAGCTTGGCAGAATGTTTGCATTTAAAACTTCATTCAGGTAACAGATATAGTCAGCCCTTGATGTCCAATAGGGTTCCAGGACCCCCTGGAAATACCAAAATACATGGATTCTCAATTCCTATTATATGGGAACTACACCTATTAATGGTGTAGTAAAGTAGAGTCATTTGTAAAAAAAATGACAAAATGAATCTTTGCTTTTTGGATATACTGTATATACAGTAGAGTCTCACTTATCCAACATAAACGGGCCGGCAGAATGTTGGATAAGCAAAAATGTTGGATAATAAGGAGCGATTAAGGAAAAGCCTATTAAACATCAAATTATGTTATGATTTACAAATTAAGTACCAAAACATCATGTTTTACAACAAATCGACAGACAAAGAAGTTCAGTACACGTTAACGTTATATAGTAATTACTGTATTTATGAACTTAGCACCAAAATATTGCAATGTATTGAAAATATTGACTACAAAAACACTGGCTACTAACAAATTGACTACAAATAAAGATAGAATTGCAAAAAATTAACTTACAGTAACAACATTGTCAGATATTAAATCCATTAAAAAGTTCAGCCCTTGCTGCCTAGAGAAACAGCTGTGGATCCAAGTGGGAGGCAAACTGTGTTGGATAATCCAGAACGTTGGATAAGTGAATGTTGGATAAGTGAGACTCTACTGTATCTCTCTCTCTCTCTCTCTCTCTCTCTCTCTCTCTATGTATGTATGTATATATATATATATATATATATATATATATATATATATATCAAGTGGTGGATGGTGTATTGTGGTTGCAGAATCATGGATATGGAGGGCCAGCTGTACCTATTGAAAAAAAAATGAGGGTCACCATCACTAACACCCTCTCTGACATTTTGCTTCAGTCACCAGATTTCTAGCATTAAAATTCACCATTTTGAAATTAAATTTAGGCATCCAAGAAAAAGATAATAAAATCCTTCAAACCCCCCACTCAAAGACTTCATCTCCTCACCAAACAAGTGAACAGGTATGTTGCATGACTTCCTTTGGTGCATGTACAGATGTATGTGAAAATTCATTCCCAACATTGACACATGAGCTAACAACATTGACAACATAAGTGTTTAATGCTTAATAAGTGAAAAGTAATGAGTAATCTAGGCTTTTGAAAGTAACATTAATTTCAAGTGAACTTTCATAGAATTTCAAGTCAAAGGAATGAAAGAATTGCAAGTGACAGGATGATTCAGTCTGAGCCTGAAAACCAGAGGCAGTCAGGAGACATGTGAGCAACGTAACAGCACTGTGACAAAGGGAATCTCAGGACTTTATCATACAAGGCTGGCAAAACAACTTCAGCAGAATAATAATGTCTTTTGCCAGTAGTGATCACAGAATGCTGTGTTACTCCTGTTGATGCTCAGCAGCCTATCCATTAGTGGATTACTCCTTTTCATTGACAGATAAATTCTGTCAATGGCTCTCAATATCACTTACTTTTCATTATAAATAATAATAAAAATGGAAAGGAATGCTGGGTAGGGCAAGAAGACAGTGTGGAAGATGGATCACAGGATCATAAATAATGTTCTGAAACTAGTATGTTTCCATTTCTTGGACTAACACAATTGTAGTGAGATAAGCAGAGTGGTGTGATGAAGTACTACAATGAAATGCAAGCATTCTGCTTACTCATAAAGACAAAGCACTACCTGAGACCACTTTAAGATGGGAACAGATTCAAGGACTGCTCTCTTCTTCACTATAAGCAGCAAATGAACAGGGATAAGTTGAGATGGTATCATAGCACAATTAGCCTATTCTAGAATGTGTGTGTGTGTGTCAAACTTAGCTGACTGTTGCTCTGCTCCATCTCTTAGCCTGCTTGCTCATCAGTGTCCATTACTGCTGCCAATCACAGCTACATGCTTAGGACCTACCAAACTGCCTTTCAGTGAAACCTTCTACTCTCAAAATTAGACCTGAACTTAGTAGCAGTACCTCAATTTGGAAATTTGGCAATTTAGGGATGTAGCATGCTACCAACAAGCAGAGCTGTCCCAAGGTAATTATCCAGAATAAGCGAACAGAATTTTGGCACCCCCCCCCCCAAACCAATCACTGAGAAAGGGGGGTTCGCACCTCGCCCTCCAGGCTCACCATGTTGTTCCAATGGGCAGCAGTGCCTCGCCCTCTCGCCCCGCGCCCTGATCATAAATCCCTTACACTCGGAAGCCCAGGAGCCCTCTCCCTTCAACCAGAACCAGCTTCTCCTGCCCGGCGCATGCCTCCTGAGCCTACAGAGGTCACAACAGGACCCAGCTGGAAAAGGACCCCAAGGAGAGCTGTCCCAAACAGTGCCTGAGTAGAAAAATGAAAACCACACTCACTTCCCCAGCTCCTACACCTTCCTCGCTATGCTGCTAGAGAATTGGGAGAACAACCAATGGGAGAAAGGCTGAATGTTACCCCATAATAAGCCGTATCGGGGAGAGTGTTTAGACAGACACAAGTTAGAAGCCCGGCGCTTGGAAAGTTCAAAGCACGAGCGAGCTCAAGGCTGGAAGCCGCGTCATGTGACAAAAGGGTCACCCTTTCAAGAGTCTGAGAAATTGGGAGAAGAGGGGATGCTGCGTTTGCATGGGCAACTATGTACTTCCGAGTAATAGGAGGGTTAGTGAATGTTAGGCCCTGGAAAAGGGCACCTTAAGAAGCAAGATAAACACCCAGTAATATCCGAAGAAAGGGAGGAGAATGAACAGGAGCCCTATCCAGCTGGTGCAATGCTCATGAGTTCTGGGAGTTGAAGGCCCAGACAGCTGGAGAGCACCTGCTTTGGAGAAACCTTGAGTCATAATATTAATGCTGCTTCTGGGCAGGATGCGCTTCTTCTGCGCAGTGCTTCCCTCTCTCGTTCAGAGCGAATGCCATAGCTCCTTCCTTGCGGAGGCAGGCGCAGCGGCAGAGACAAGAGTTGTCTCGATGGCGCTTACAACAAGATGGCACCACAGGCAACTGCCTAGTTTGTCTGGCAGTTGAGCCGCCCCTGCCAACCAGTAAGGAGAATATATTTGCCTCAAAAGGGCATATTTGATTTAGCTGTCTGCTGCCCTATTTTGTTCTTAGCCAGTTGCTTGAAAGTTTTATCAAATACTTCCACCTGCCCAGTGCCCAAAGTGCTTTCAGAACAATTCCTCAATACATTGTCAGTCATTAATCAAACAAACTAATCACTTTATTTAAATCCTATCTTTTCCTGAAAATTGGGAGTCAGAATGGAATGGTAAGAGTGAAATAGTAAGCTCGAGCACACAACTAAATGGACACACTTTGAAAAACTGTATTTTTGTTCTAAGGAGAATTGGAAGTTTTTGGAAGAAATATTAAAAGAGCCAGAGTCACTAAGTTGAATGGATGTAAAGGCAGAAAACAATAACAGCAGCATGAACAACAAAATGAAAATCCTCTGAATTGACTTGTGTGCCATTCACCACACTTAATCCTCTCTTTTAAGTTTTCCATGTCTCCAAATTTCACATGGAATGAAATCCAAAACAAGCTGTCTAACCCATGTGATACTGGTAAAGTACAGACTGACTGAGCACTGGGCTAGAGGACAAAAAAATATACAGCAAGATAAAAATAGGTGGAGAAATAGCACTGGTTGGGATTACAGGGTCTGAACCAAAACTAGGTACTTTTGTTAGTTAAATAACACTGGCCAACACACATTTTGGTGCCTAAAATATTAGACCTGTTTCTGGGTATATTTAACCTGTCAATTCCAAAAACAGTACCAGTTTCCTCCAATCAGATCTAGTTTTTAAGATAAAGAACATACGTCATATACCAGTCACCATCTGCTTGCCCATAAAGAATCATGATAATCGTACTGAAGAAAAAAAAGAGCTGATATGGTCTATCCAATGTAATTTTCTGAATCAGTGCCCCAAATAACCACAAGAACAAGCTTAAAAACCAAGACACCAAGACTTGTTTTATTGGGCTGTGTAATCAAACAGCTGGCATGTCATTGCAGTAGAAAGCAGGCTGAAACAAGTGGGTTTCATTTTCAAAGGAAAATGAAGCCATCTATATGAAGTACACATATTATCACAGGGAAAATAAATTCAAAGTATAAATGACAAGTGGTCCCCAAATTAAATGACTTGAAATATAACATTCATCATCTTACCACCTCATCACATTGAGAGGGAAAAGCAAACACCATAGGATACAATAGACAGTGCTCCAGGTTAAAACCATTGCTTTCCATGGGATCCTATGGTTCTGCCTCAAAACCCACTGATGGTTGGGCAATGAAACAGGATGGGAAATTTTCAATAGTTCCCATCCAACCTGTTTTTCAGTTGTAAAGATGGGTGTAAAGTGTAATACGAGGTAGGAGCTCTGAACTTGATTGCTGTCCTGTGTTCAGAATTCCTTCCTTTCTTTCAGGACATTTCAGCCTCTTTTCAACCCTGGAACATGTGATGAGCTCTGTGCCACTCCATGCTAGAAAAGAGGCTGAAATGTTCTACCAGGGGAAAATTTCTCAATGAGATCAGATTGCTGGAGTTCCCTCTTTTCAGGACACTTCTGCCTCTTTTCAACCAAGGAGGGCTGTGCATGACGGCCAGAAGTAGTTTAATTCATGTGATGAGCTCAGTACCTCTCCATGCTTGAAAAGAGGCTAACGTGTGCTACTGGGAAATTTCTCAGTGTGATAAGGTGGTTAGAGAAGCAGAAAGAAGAGTCATTGATTTACTTTGTCTGAAATGGACCCTTGAAGAACATATTAATAGACAGATGATTCAACTTATCATGACTTCTGGCTCACCATCCACACACCTGTTGCAGCATACTGGGTCTTTCATCCACCACATCACAATGAGTATTAAATCTGGATCCTCGTCCTTTCTCAGATACTTAGTATTCATCATGCTTTGGGCAGAAATCATAAACACATTGTCCAGGGAGCAGATCAGTGGTAAGCAATTCTCAAAATATATTAGGTATTCAGAAGATTCAGTTCAGCAAGTTTTAAAATGCACTACCAAACACCTTGTTCAGCATTACATGAATGGAAACTGATCTCCTTGATGGATGCTAATGGACATTGAACCAGGTAATTTCATTTTTTTTTAAAAAAGTATGTATTCCCATATGAAGCCACTTAAAAGTTATTGGACTAAGTTTGGAGTGCAATTTGCTGCATATTATGGCCATTACCTAGCATTAATAATCTGGGAATGTTTGCAACAATATTTCATCATTCTCAGGGTGTTTATAATTTCTTTTAAGGCAATTTTGTGTAACTAGATGGATCTGTTTATTGATTAGTCCACTGACCATATCAACAATAAAAGACAAAGACAAAAATATATAAACAAATAGACACTAATCGCTAAGCTGAAACTTCTGTAATAGTTACTGTAAGTAAAATAAATTAAAACACCATAAAACTTGATTAAATAATAAGTTTGGTAAAATGGGATTAAATTACAAGATGAAAGCAGGGGGAGTAGAATAATGTAAAAGAGTCAGTCAGAGAATTTAGATAAGTTAATCTCCATGACAAGGGACACCATTTTGTGAGATAAAGAAATCTCTCAGGTAGGAGGCTTTTCTAATGAATTTGACTAAGTGTAGATTCTCCCCAGAAAGAAAATAGCACGGTTGTGGATCATGTAAATTATTATGTGGTATCATGGTAAATCCTTTTAATAGTTTTAATTGTATTTTATAATTCTATATTAAATGTTTTTTGTACATTGTTTTTAAAGGCATTGAATTGTTGCCTATGTTGTAAAGCCACCTTGAGTCCCCTTCGGGGCTGAGAAAGGCGGAGTAGAAGTGCCGTAAATAAATAAAATGAATACGTTTGACAATGGGGTCTCAGTTGGTTGTTCTGACCAATTTTGTGTATTATTTCTTGGATTTTAGCATTAATACAAATACCCTGTGATGTGCAAGCTCTTCAAACTGAATAAAGAATCTGTCAAAAGAGAATGTATTCCAAACAGTCCATGACAATGAGCGCTTTTTGTCCAGAGATCTGCATGCAGCACCTGGACAGTCATCTGTTGGATCTTCTAGCAGAGAGCAGAGGGTTTCACCAGATGGTCTACAAAGCCCTCCCAGCCCTTTGATGATCTGATTTTATGTGTATTGTACAGTTGCTGAAAAACAACCCTTCAAGATGGTTGCCTGTACACATTTAAAGGGTGCAAGAGACCTAGCTGTGTTATATAATCGTATTTGCATGTTGAACGCAAGTAAAACAGTTGCATCATCACAGATAACATACCATGCATCAATCCACAGAGAGAGAAAAAACATTTCTATCCATTCATAAAATGCAAGGCTCTCACGTGGTGAGAATGTACCTTCAAGTGAGAAAGGGATGATCCTAAATGAATATCTTGCAATTCATCTGAGCTCATATTATTGATTTACTCACATCTGAACCACAGCAGAATCAAACCAAATTCAAATGAATCTTGCAGCATCTTATCACTTCATCACACATGATAAGGGAAGCATCCATGCATGTTGCCAGGATGGTTCCTCCACAGAGCCCACTGGGCAGCATCGGATGATGTAATAATAATAATAATAATAACTTTATTCTTATACCCCGCCCCATCTCCAGGAGGGACTCGGGGCGGCTTACATGGGGCCATGCCCAGACGCAACAGCACAAAATCAAAACAAGAACAATAAACAAATCAGCCAACAATAAAACATCAACATGGATAAAACAATCATAAAAGGCCAAGCAACTGTAAAACAACTTCCAGTGGGCCTCCGTAGAGGAAGCATCCTGGCAGCATGCTAGGATGCTCCTCTGGGAATGCAGGAGGTAAGGGGTGCAGAGGGGCATGGGGCAACTGTTTCCCCCACTGTCCAATGGATTCAGACCTCAATGTGATGAGGTTCTTAGAGAGTACTTAAGTAAATGAAGTCGGTAACATAAGTTTTGTTAAACTAAAGGCTCATTTACACTGGGCATTTTAACCCAGTGTAAATATGCTCCAGAGTACACTTAGATCTGGCACACCAATCCAGACCCTTTGTCTAAATGGCCAGGGAGTGCATGTGCTCTGCTGGGGCTTCCTGCATCTCGTATTCTCCCTATCATCACTGTGGCACTTCTAGCCAACCACAGAGCTCCTTCTGAATTCTTAGACAACATAGGTTGTTGTGGGATGCTGGTCATGAAGTGATTTATAGTTTTGAAATCACAGCCTCCTTGAACTGCTGCAAGCTGGATAGCAAACAAAAAACAAAACAAAACAAAACAGCAGTGTTATTTCACAGCAAAATCATGTGCTTCTCCCAGTCTGTTAGCAGAGTCCAACTGCCAGCATTTGACTTTATCTAAACACTGTTTTAGTAAACACATGGATTCAGGTGTTCATTCAAAATATCCAGAGGCTTTTATCTTCGCCATTGCAATCTATACAATTGTACCAACAGGCAGAGCCGGCCCTAGGTATTTTTCAAGTGTAGGCAAAAAGAATTTTGGTGTCCCCCCCCCCCAACCAATCACTGAAAAATAAAAGCGTTGGATAAGCAAAAATGTTTTATAATAAAGAGGGATTAAGAAAAACCCTATTAAACATCAAATTACATTAAGATTTTACAAATTAAGCACTAAAACATCATGTTTTACAACAAATCAACAGAAAAAGCAGTTCAATCCCTTGCAGAGGCAGGCCGCAGGAGACAGGAGTTGCCTCGATGGCGCCCCCAACAAGATGGTGCCACAGGCAACAGCCTAGTTGGCCTGGTGGTTGAACCGCCTCTGCCAACAGGATATGCAGATCCACTTTCCTTGTACTTTGAAATAATCAGAGAAATCAAATAGTCATCTACGATATAGGCAGATACTCACACCGGAGAGAGAAAGATGGATTCTTTTATAGAATCATAGAATAGTAGAGTTGGAAGAGACCTCATGGGCCATCCAGTCCAACCCCCTGCTAAGAAGCAGGAAATCGCATTAAAGCACCCCCAACAGGTGGCCATCCAGCCTCTGCTTAAAAGCCTCCAAAGAAGGAGCCTCCACCACAGTCCGGGGGAGAGAGTTCCACTGCTGAACAGCTCTCACAGTGAGGAAGTTCTTCCTGATGTTCAGGTGGAATCTCCTTTCCTGTAGTTTGAAGCCATTGTTCCGTGTCCTAGTCTGCAGGGCAGCAGAAAACAAGCTCCCTCCCTCCTCCCTATGACTTCCCCTCACATATTTGTACATGGCTATCATGTCTCCTCTCAGTCTTCTCTTCTGCAGGCTAAACTTGCCCAGCTCTTTAAGCCGCTCCTCATAGGGCTTGTTCTCCAGACCCTTAATCATTTTAGTCTCCCTCCTCTGGACGCTTTCCAGCTTGTCAACATCTCCCTTCAACTGTGGTGCCCAGAATTGGACACAGTATTCCAGGTGTGGTCTGACCAAGGCAGAATAGAGGGGGAGCATGACTTCCCTGGATCTAGACGCTATACCCCTATTTATGCAGGCCAGAATCCCGTTGGCTTTTTGAGCTGCCGCATCACATTGTTGGCTCATGTTTAACTTGTTGTCCACAACAACTCCAAGGTCTTTTTCGCACACACTGCTGTCAAGCCAGGCGTCCCCCATTCTGTATCTTTGCATTCCATTTTTTCTGCCGAAGTGAAGTATCTTGCATTTGTCCCTGTTGAACTTCATTTTGTTAGTTTTGGCCCATCTCTCTAGTCTATCCTCCTTATATATCCACCTGCTGATAGATCATTAGTAAGGGACACTGACTGATGCAACCCCTTTTGCAATAACTCTCACATGGTTCTGACTTAGCCATTGCAACATTACCTTAAGAATTACATCATGACATTGACAGTCATTACCCAGGTGCTATCAAAATACATGTTAATCAAACTGTATTTTTTACATGATTGGAAATGCTGTCTCATTTCTATCTATCATAGGTGCCCTGTTGACTAGCAAGTAGTAGGGGGCAATCTCCTCATAAGTGTAATGGAGCCAGTGTCCAGTGTGGATTCAATTTAAATTGAACCCAGTTCTGATATTCAGAGTATCCCAAAAAACTGGGATACTCCAGAATTTCCAGTAAACTCTGCTGTAGCTCTCAACTGTGCTCAAAGTGAGACAAAGGCAGTTTAAAGCAAAAATAAAATAAAATATAAAAAGTCCCAGGATACTCATTGGAAACCATTGTGCATTAGGGGGACAGCTTGCAGGTGAGTTCAGAAGATTTTTTTTAACTTTGTAGGCAAGCCCTAGGTTTACTGTTTCAGATGCAGGGAAGTATTTCTGCTATAGGATCGTTTTGTATACATGTTGTAGAGTAACATGGTGTTTGAATTCAAATAAATATTCCTTATTCGTTAATTCGGGGGAGGGGGGAGACAAAGTAAGTGTGAGTTATAACAAGTATAAAGTGCTATTTCTTTGGGATATAATTAATTCTTAATTAGGTGGGTAAGTAGTAAGACAGGAAGATAACAGTGGATATTGTGGAGTTTATAATATACATGGGAGGGATAGAGGGGGAAACCGGCAGAGACAGAGAATGCATAAACCTGGTTTCCATCTTTGCTATTAGTCTTATGATATTCTGTGCAGTGTGTTCAGTAGAAATGTTCTGGCTTATTGTGGCAGTTGTTAACAATTTACTTAAATATCTTCTTTGCCCTCTCAGATTATGGGAAGCGCTGTAGGCATGATTATTTTAGCATTCCACTGATGAAGCCCTGTGTCCCTCAGTAGTTCAACTGTCATCTGTCATTGTATTTTCTCATCACATAAAGCATTAGTGCTGAAATAATAACACTGATTCAGTTCAAAATATGAACTTTCCTCTCCATTGCGTAGCCTCCTATATTTATACAATTCAAATTCATACTGAACTTGATAAAATGGAGTAGCATTTTCACTAGCGTTGTTCTTATCTCTTTCTTCAAAGCCTGGATTTTCTTATTAATACCTTTCCACCTCAGCTTTTTCCACACTGATTTCTTTCTATATCTTCCTTGTTATTAAAAAGCAAAAGACAAATATCATAAAGCCAAATAGGAGCTGTGACAGAAAGCACTGCTCTTATTTTTAATAGGTCTTACGGCAAAACTGCATAGTCAATCAGATTTGGCATTTGATGGCACCATAAAACCAGCAAGAATGTCAGCAGTGCTTCCTATATTAAATAATCTGCATGTACACCTTTGCCTCTAAAGAGGGGGGAGGTAACACATATTGTTGTTTTCTATTTATCTTTTTCCTGTCATTTTTCTCTAGAGTTGTGACTTAAGGTAGCTTATAGACATTTAGTTACAGACCTCTGATGGTGGAGAATCTTGCGCCTTCTGCCTTGCAGTGCTGAACTGTATATTGATGTGATAGTAAGATTGAAGGGTCAATGAATAATAATAACAACAAGTATAATATATTTTATTTGTTACCCACCCCTCCTTTTGACTTGAGGTGAGGTACAACACAGTCAAAACACATCCACATAAAATACTTACAACAAAATTCATATTTCAAAACACACCATTACAAAATACATTCAGCAGCAATAGAACACAAATCCAAAACTCATGGTTCAAAGTTGACTGGGTAAGCCTACTGGAAGAGATGTATCTTTAGTTGTGTTTTAAATTGTGACAACTCATCCAGCTATTGGAGTTCTTCTGGCAAGTCATTCCACAGTTTTGGGGCAGCCAATTGAAAATTTCTCAACATGACTGTTGCCAGTTAGGTTCTGACTGGTTGGAGTAACAGTCTTCCAGAGGGTCCAGGTGATTATATGGGAGAAGCTGATCCTGTAGGTAACCTAGCCCCAAATCATGTAGGATTTTAATGGTTATAACCAACACTTTGTACTTTTCCCGGAAACTCAATAACAGTTAGTGGAGTGACTTTAATATGGTGTGATATGCTCACTTCTAGGTGTTCCTTTAACCAATCTGGCTGCCACATTTTGAACTAATTGGAAACTTGGTACAGATAGAAATAACCCAATGTAAAGCACATTGCAGAAGTCCAACCTTGAGGTTACCAGCATGTGCACTATCATCTTCAGGTCCTCCAATTCTAGGAAGGAGCACAACTGACATGTCAGCCGAAGTTGGTAGTAAGTACTTCTGACCATCACATCTACCTGGGCTGACATTTGAGATATGGATCCAGGGGGAGTGTAACCCCATCCAGAACTAGGTGACACACTTCCATCCCCAGTATAGGACCCTTGATGGCAAGTACCTCTGTCTTATCTAGAACATATTTTAGCCATCCCATTGCCTCCTCCCGAAGTTTATTCAGAAGAGACATACTACCCTTAGCTGATATGTTGATTCTAATGTTATGTTGATTCTAAAATGTTGTATGTAGCTACAACAGGAAAGATGTGAATTAAATTATAATAAGGAATGCAGATATGCAAAATGTTTTCCACTTATTAATTCATCGCCTTGTATCACAGCATGCTGTTCCACAGTTTCAGAACTTCCATTACATCAGATACTTACAAAGCAGGCTGCAGTCTACACTTGCAATGTTTTACTCCTGTTGGTTTAGTTGTCACTGATGTGCTGTCATGCCTCTTGTACACTCCAATATCTATGGGCATCATTTGCAGCTTTAGGTTTACATTCTCCATTACTACATTCAAGTGACACTTGTAACAAAATACAATAATGAAGAGTGATTTTGTTCAATGTGCTAGCCTACTAGTAATACCTTCTTCTAAGACATACCATTTGACTGAATCCCTGGCCATTTCATCCAATCCCGCTAGACATTCTGTAGTCATTGAGCATTGCAATGAGTCCTTTGCATGTGTATGTGGGATGGGAAAGGTTACTTGTTTTTCCCCCTACAAACCTTTGAATGCTGATCCCTCTTATATTTATCACTATTTCCATTTTACTATAATCCTTTAAATACTCACTCTCTGATTAAGGATCTTATCACATTGAGGTCCTTGATATGGGGGACAGTGGGGCAAATCTTGGGGCAGTGGGGCAAATCTTGGGGCAGCAGGGCAAATCCATCACCTATCACCTGCTTGCCCATGCATGGTACCTTTCCAGCATGCACTGGCACTGTCCCCATGATTTCCTACCTGAACATGGGAATTTCTCCCATGTGATGAGGCCCTTACTCAGCACCCTCATTGATTTCACACACTCTTTTTCTCTTTTTCATTTCAGCTTTTGATTTATTTGCACAATGAGAACTAAATATATATCAGGCCGAATCAAAAAGAATTGGGAGCTGAAATGGGGAAGATTGGTAGATAAAGTCAAAGGACAAAGAAAATATAAAGAATTGAATCATTCTCTACTTACGATTGATCAATTAAAATAATATCTGAATGGAAGAAAGTACTGTTCCCAGAGGGAGGGGGGAGGGGCGAAAAACTACTGGACATAAATGGGAGATAAAAGTGGAACTAACAAGTGTAATGTTACCGAGAATATGTGATTGGATGTGTATGTTGATGGATTTTGTTGTTGTTTTGCTGGTATCTACAATAAAAAACATATATATATAAAAAGATTTATTTGCACAAGATTGTCAAGCAAAATGTTCCCTCTCTCAAAAAGGGAATAGGATCCAACTCCATTTCAGCTACAGAGAAATTTTTCTGTCCTTTCTAACTGACCTGTTTGGCACTACTACAACTCTGGCTAGGTTCTGCTCACTTTAACTCCATTGTTTCTCCCACTCAATTTGAAATTCTGCCAGAACATCTGATGTATAGTATACATGGACATCAACAGAAACAAAGAAGCAGAAAATGAAGCACAATCTTAGAGTACACAAACTGCTTGTTCCTCATATGAAGCTTGGACTTCCTCATCTTTTCAGCTACAACTCTTATATGAAGCATTTTATGGTCAAGGAAGATAGCTAACACATGGAGAGCACCAAATGTTGAGAATTTGTAGTTCCATTGGAAGATGAAAAGATGTGAGCAAAGTACATGTGTATAAAGTATCTTTGCATAGCAAAATATTTTTTCCATTTCTTACATGTATGCACTGGCATTTTTCCTTAGGTTTCTTTTGCTCTTTATATTTTCTATACAGTGCCTATATAGAGTAAATGTCAATGGTTATCAGAATTGTACATTCATTTCCATGCCTTGAGGCAAAAAACCTTCATACAGCATAGCTGCATTAGCCACCGAACTGTAATCTACTTGTATATGAAAATGAGTCAGTTCTTTCCAAGGCGTTTCTGCATAGTGAATATCTATGGCGAAGTGTGTTAAAGCACTGAGCTGCTGAACTTGCTGACCAAAAGGTCCCAGGTTCAAATCCTGGGAGCGGACTGAGCGCCCGCTGTTAGCCCCAGCTCCTGCCAACCTAGCAGTTCGAAAACATGCAAATGTGAGTAGATCAATAGGTACCACTCCGGTGGGAAGGTAACGGTGCTCCATGCAGTCATGCTGGCCACATGACCTTGGAGGTGTCTATGGACAATGACGGCTCTTTGGCTTAAGAAATGGATATGAGCACCAACCCCCAGAGTCAGACATGACTGGACTTAACGTCAGGGGAAACCTTTACCTTTAACCTATCTATATCTATATTTCAACATAGATATGAATTGCTGGAATAATTTGTCTTTCAAATTTTATTTCTTAAGGGTTACATTTAGCATTAAGACAGTGTGTATAAAGCAAGATTGTAAGCTATTAAAGAGAAAATGCATAGCTTAAAAATGTATAACAAAGGAAGCTCTATGTCATTGCCTTGAGAGCTGAGTTTACAGATATTTTCTGGGATAAGAAGTGAAAATAGATTCACGAGTCTCCATATGGAAAGATAAAGTGGGATATAAATATATATTTTAATTAAATAAATATTCCCTAGATATTCAGTATATTTGGTGAATATAATGAAATCATAACTTTATGAAATTATATTGTTACATTATTAAAAGACAATGAATTTTTCATTTAGAGGTAAAAAATAGTTGTTGATGCCAAAACACATTTTTCCTATTACAATACAACTCCTTATCCACAAAGTCTATATTCATGATTTCACCCATGCTCCAGGAAATATGCCCCCTTGAAGTGTTTGTGGACCTCTCTAGGGCCTCCAGTGCTATTCTGTAATATAATTCCATCCTAAACATTGTCAAAATATAGGATTTGCCATTATCTGTGGTTTCAGGTATCCATAGGGGATCTTGGAATGTATCCTGAGTGAATATGGGGATCATACTGTATCATGGAAAATAATGTCATTTGTTCGTGAAAATATAGTCCTGCAAAACATTTCTTGTAACCCACACTAGGCTGCTTTAAACATATCAGCGGACACCTGAAAAAGTTCATCCATGGTTGAAAAGTGTTATTTATATTTCAATTACATATTACATTGATTGTTTTCAAGTCATTTAACAAGCACTTTCCTTATTATTGTCTCTTTCATTGTTAGCCAAAGAAAAAAGGATCAAGATAATAAGCTTGTATATGTACACCCATGACTTAACATTTTCCAACACAGTATCGCCATCATCCTATCCAATCCTATCCGATTTGTCATCGATCCACTCCTTTGGGCTTTTCCAAAATCTACCATTTGCCAAAATATACAATCCTGTGCTTTTCCTTTACATTTCTGGCTGAGTAGCTTAACCATTGGTTTGTCCCATCAAGTATGAGGTCTGCCCAAGGGCCGCTTGTGGTCTCTTGGTATTCAGTTCATTAGTCAACATGTCCATCGGTTGTCTTTTCTTCATGGTATATGTCCTGCCCATCTTGTTTGGCCTCATAGATTTCATTGACCATGTCATGTACCCCAGTTCTTCAACGCAGCTCTTTATTGCTGATTTTATCTTTAAATGTCACGCCACACCTCCTTCTTTCCATTGCTCTCTGAGTCACTGCCAGATTTTCCTCCTCTAACTTTGTTGTTGCCCATGTTTCAGATTTGTATAACATTGCCAATAAAACTGTAGTGTTGAAGATATCGGCTCTGACCTTCATTGGCAGTTTAGCATCTGTTAGCACTGTCTGGTTTCGATTAAAAGCTGCCCAAGCCACCTTGCATCTTCTTGCCCATTTGTCATTTGCCAAATTATTCAACTGTACTTGTCCAAGATATACATATTCAGTCTCTTCAGTCTCCATCGTGCACGATTGAAGCTGTTGATACCAAAATAAACTTTCCCACCCTGGGATTAATACCAGATTAAGTCAGAAATTTCATCAAGACTGTATTCAGGGAAACAATTTCTGTAAGTGACACAGTCTCAGTTCTACTCCAATCATGCCTGATAGAAAAATAGGTAAATATGTATTCAACATACGTAGTTTCCTGATTGTTCATCAGGAATGGGGAATGGATGACTGATCAGACGTTGTTAGACTTCACTTCCCATCTTCCATAACTCCTTGGCCATGTTTTGGAGGTTGATGGGAACTGATGTTCCACAACACTCTGCAATGTGCACATCTTCTAATAGCCTTGATAGAACATTTCCAATTTTTTTCAATACTTTTTTTGGGAAATACAATGAGATGCTGATCAGAAGGAAAGTATGAAATGGTTTGGCGCACATACCTAACTTTATGGGAGGCATATGTGAAAGCTAGAATTTATCCCTGTCCTGTCATTAACATTGCAGAAGTATTTTGTGTGGATTGAGCAATGAATTCAAATGAAACAACTAGATTTACAGTACAGACTTCTATATAAAACATGACATTGAAAGGTTGCCTGTGTTTGTGTGTGTAAGAGAGAAAGTGGGTGAACATAAATGGATATGACAACACATCAAAACTTGATTTTTAAAAAGGTAGTCATCAAGTGTCTGTGCATAGGCTTCACTATATGTATCATTCTTCATTTTATCAGTGTTAAGGAAAGCTCTGCACACATCTGGAGAAAGCTCTGTGGGGAAATCCTTGCTTGATTGGAGCTCCGTCTATGCATCATTGCTCCCCAAACCTTGGAGGGCATCATTTGTGACTGATAAACAACAAGAAGGTCACAATTCTGCTGTGTGGTGCACAGTAATTCAACTGTGAACTCCAAAGGACTCTGCATGGTTGAAATTCTTTGTCTGCATTGGTACATTTTCTAGATATTTTATTTTCCAAGCTTCACTTTGAAGCCATGAAATATTCCTATACAAAGTCACAGGACATTGACTGATATTAGATCTCAGCCCAATATAATGTACTCTAACAAGAAGAACCTCTATAGTGTCTCTTTGGTTTTTGTTTTTTTTCCCTTTGTCACTTGCTAGAAAAATGCTTTAGCTGGAAATGTCAAAGATTTCCAATGCATTAACACTGCACTATGTTTTCTTCTGAGCAGTGGCTAACTTTCTCCTAGGGCAAGAGTAAGTAAGTGGACAGGAGTAGGGACCAGTTATTTCATTTCTGCTCATGTCTGGGACGATGAACCACCTCATTTCAGAATGCTCAAAGTGATGCAACTTCACTTTGGCCTGGCATTTTGACAGATTTGCAGCCAATGTTTATCTTTTGGGGAAGGCTGGGAGAAAGTTTTGTGGGAGCTTTGAATGGTTAAGGGAAGTGAACTGCTACAGTTTTGATGGGTTTGGGCTAGAACAAAAACTAGCTAAAATACCCTGGAAAAGTTAATTGGGGGAGGAGCGGAGGGCTTCGGAGAGCTCATTTGGAGTTTGGGGGCAATATATAGGGGCCCCAATGGCTGTTCTATGCCCCCTCCAGTTGTAGGGTAATAGGTTTACCTTGGTAAGTATGAATCATACCACAGTTCTACAAACATTGTTAGATTGCATAGGCAATTGTAAATGATGAATGAAGTTCTGGGCCAACAACATCTGTATGATCACAGGTTGCCCATCCTGCCAAGGTCAACAAGCCTGAGCTTATAGTACATAAAGTTCTGCTAATTTTCACTGTAGATTTGCATATCGTTTAAAAAATACTACAGAACATAATAATGGATTATACAAAAAGCTGGTATAAATTGATATTTACAAGACTGCAACAGGCACACTGCAGCTCTTACCAGCTGAAGAAGTGGGGAGTGCATCAACTCTCATTTTATTTTACTGTAAGTATCTGTATCCATGGCCAGCATGAGGCATTTCACTGGCTGTGGGGAAAAAAACAAGTCAGATGATAGAAGACCAAGTTAGATTGTCAATGATTAACTTTTCTGCTAATCTCATCCTTGAAGGAACCAATCTGTAATTCTACTAAATTTCTCCTTGCTATGAAAAATTCTTTTAAAAGTGTTCAAGATTATTTTAACTTGGGGACCTAGTTTGTGCAAAATTCACATGGAATATATGTGTGCATCATCATCATACTATTGTCTGCCAAAAATGTTTTTATTGGAGACTTGTTTGGCACAAAAAAAATCATATAATTATTTTGGGAAGACGTTTTCTGCACAGAAAATGCTACTGAAAAGCTCATCAGATCAGGATTCTCTTTGTCAGGATTTCCTGACACCTATTTTTTAGTCATTTTTCATATACTTTTGAATATTCTTTCTACCCCCAACTAACAGCTGAACATGCTGATAGTTTGGTAGATTAGCATCATCTACAGCACTTGATGGCTGCAGGCTAGTTTAGAGAATTTAGGATTGGTTGCTCAACATACAACTCTCCCTTTCAAAATATTACTGTCACTTTCCATCGTAATACCAAATGGTAGGATCATTCCTGCTTCAAACAAATATTCTGTTAACATGACCATTTTATTTTACTTTTCCTGATGTCTGGAATGCTTTTTATGAGCATGCATGTGGTAATTTCTCCAGGTTTCCTTGACATATCTCCAGAAAACAATTTTATCTTGGTGGTTTTATTTCAATCCAGTATCCTTACCTCCAATCTAGCAAGGCCTAATAATGTGAAACTACACTTGTTATGGCATCTTCCAATTTTCTGTCTTCCTCTCTTCTTCTGACTTTCTGACTGTCAACATTTTGATTATAAGCTTCTTAAGAATAGGGACCTGTCTTTCTTTCTTATGGAACTTCACAAAGTGCCACTTATATTTCTGATAGTGTATAAATAATGTATTGTAGAAGAAGTATATCTCTGAATACTAAAATTAGGATGATTCATGCCATCATTTTCTCTATTTCTATGTATGGTTGTGAAAGATGGGCAGCAAAGAAAATTGATAGGAAGAAAATCAACTGTATAGCAGATGGATATACTCAATACAGGAAGACAATGGACCTGAATTTGCAAGACCTCAGTAGGACCAATGATGATAGGGTGACTAAGGCCCCTTCCACACAGCTGTATAAAATCCACATTGAACTAGATTATATGGCAGTGTGGATTCAGATAATCCAGTTCAAAGCAGATATTGTGGATTATCTGTCTTGATATTCTGGGTTATATAGCTGTGTGGAAGAGTCCCTAGAGATTTCTCATTAATAGGATCATCATGCACCAAAGTCAACCTGAAGGCAGTGAATAACAACAAAAAGACCTATGTTATTTTTAAAATCTCAAAAAAATAATTTATAGATTGTTCTGGATACTCAAAGAATCACTGCAAATTTTGCTTTGTCTGGCTGGTATGGAAGACACTAGTTGTATTTGCTTTGAAAATAACTTTCAGGTAAGCAGGTGGCTAACACTGTAGAAAGTGTCACTTCATTTAATCTTTGCACTGCTCCAAATCCTCACAGAACTGTACTGTCAAGCACAAAGGAATTGTTTGTATAGCTGATTAGTGCTTAACTTTTTGATGCTTCCATGTGAGCACAGCATGCTACCCCAGGTGGGAAAGTGGCAGCCAGCCATGCCAGAGATCAATATCTCTGAAATCTCTCATCTATGGGAGAAAATCAGGACAGATAAAACTGAAGCAAAATTTATTGATGTGATATAATGATTTTCTCACAAAGGAATTATATCAGCAAATACCATTGCTTGAAAATAGCATACCTCACAAATCGTCTGTAATGGGAGCTGGATGCAAATGAATCACTTTCCATCCTTTGTTTTTTTCTTCTTCTTTTCCCTTTAGGGTTCAGTCTCTGATTAGTCATGGAGACCATGAAATAGAATTAGATACAGAAAACCATGCCTTGAATAAACAAATGAAAACCTGAGTCCCATGAATGCTCTAAAACATATATGCAGTACAGACATTTCATTTCATGCAATGGAACAGACTCCTCCATCAAAACAAACAATATAATGGAGCCCAGCTTAAGTACTAATATAATGTGCAGGCATTAAGACACAACATGTAAGGGAATAAAATATGTATTCATATTGTCCTTTGCAATACATTTATTGATCTGTTTAATTTATATACTAGCATGAATTTTCACTACACATGAGGATAAGCTATTGCAGAGAAGCAGATTTTCAGCTAAATTTAAGCAAAAGGTTCCAATACAGTTAACCCTCATCCAGAACGACAGACTATTTTAATCCTTTGAAGTCATGTTTCCTTGTTGAATTCAGAAATAACATGAATGTTATCTAAAGATTTATAAATAATTGTTGGTATTCTCCATTATTTTCTTAGCTATACAACAACAGTAGTTATATAGTTAGTACTGAACCTTCTAAACTACAGTTACTGAGTAGCAGCTACAGTGTTCCCTCCCTACTTTGCGGTTCACTTTTCGCTCCCTCACTGCTTTGCGGTTTTTTTCTGAGTGGCGGTGCCTGCCAATTTCCCTTTTGCTCATGCACCCTCCCTCTCGTTGGCATCCAGCTGGGCCACTCTGGATGCTGACGGGAGGGAGGCGCATGCGCAAAAGGGACACTGGCAGGTGCCAGAGAGGAGGCCGCCAAGAAGAAGCACAGGAAGAAGGCTTGCGAAGGGGAGAAAGGCCGACTAATTACTAATATAATGTGTAAATGCTAAAATAAATATAGTGCCCCTACTTTGCAGATTTTCACTTATTATGGGTAGTCCTGGAACATAACCCCCGCAATAAGTGAGGGAACATGGGTTCCCTTTTTTATCAGAAGTAACTGCTTGATGTCCCCATTCCTTCCTATGAGTGATCTCCATTATGGTAGCCAGAAGCAGGAACTCTATTACCATCCTCCTTGCATCTGAGCTCACTTGCATGAGGGGATGGGTGGAAACAACAATCTGTGCTTGACAGATTCCTGCCAAGCACAAGAGTTGCTGCCTGATAAATAGGGACGGGGAAACTATCATGCTTTCTACATATTCCCTAAAGCAATTAATATGTAGTATATGTAAATATGAACCATCTGTAACTGGTTTGATACATTCCAGCCTATGCTCCTACACTTCAGCCACCTACCTTTTATAGCTTCCTTTTCTTCTCCTTTGGAAACAAAAACCACTTGGAAAAAGCACCTATGACATTTATTTTGCTTCTTTTCCTCCACCTCCCTTTTTTGTTCTGGAAAATTTTGTGAACATTTCTGATCTTCTGATGTTTGGTTATTAAGAAAACAGTTGATTCTGCACAATGCTCCCATGAACATGAGAGATCTTTATATCTTGCTATATGGTAGAATGGAGCCCCCGGTGGCACAGCAGGTTAAACTGCTGAGTTGCTGAACTTGCTGACAGAAAGGTACTGCTCGGTTTAATGTTTTATCTGATTTGTGCTGTCGTGTCTGGGCATGGCCCCATGTAAGCCGCCCCGAGTCCCTCCGGGGAGATGGGGCGGGATATAAGAATAAAATTATTATTATTATTATTATTATTATTATTATTATTATTATTATTATTATTATTATAAAGGTTGGTGATTTGAATTCAGGGAACAGAGTGAGCTCCCGCTATTAGCCCCAGTTTCTGCCAACCTAGCAGTTTGAAAACATGCAAATGTGAATAGATCAATAGATACCACTTCTGGGGGAAGGTAACGATGCACCATGCAGTCATGCTAGCCACATGACTTAGGAGGTGTCTACGGACAATGCCGGCTCTTCAGCTTAGAAATGGAGATAAGCACCAATCCCCAGAGTTGGACATGATTAGACTTAATGTCAGGATAAAACCTTTACCTTACTTTTATATGGTAGAATTGGTATAAGTCAGAAAGTACCCCAGACTGTAACACTAAATGGGAAGTTGTTCTTTTTTAAACTTCTGGATGAGAGTTGAAACAAGCTTACTGGATATATTTGGTGAGAATTTTGGGTGGCTTCTTTCAAGTGTACTACTGTTGATTTTTTTCACTGTGCAGAAATGTGCCTAGGTGATTTCCAAGGTACTTTCCATTCAATTAGTCTAACATAATTATGTCAACCCTCCTCTGTTTTTGAGACTTGCTTGCAGCATGCAAGATGTTTCTCTGTCCAAATATATATCATTCAACATGGTTTCCATCTGGGGTATCATGATGTTATAGTGTTATCACCTTCTTTTGACCAAACAGATCAACACTGGAATGTATTGTATGCATTTGAATGCAGTTTTTTAAAAAAGTATAACTGTTTCAGTTTCTTCTTCAAGTTAACCTTATCAAGGACAAGACCTTCATTTAAGCTTCAAAAGAACAGTAAATAATGAGGAACTACTGTGAAGGCATTGTTTTTATTGTTTTTAAAGGCACTGTATTAATTCATTGTGTCACAAATGCTCAAGGGTCACAATGTACAACTGTATCTATATGTCCCTTTCTGAGATGAGAACTGAAGCTGTAAATTGCATCAACAAATTAAAGCACACAGTAAAGGGCACATCATGAACGTATTTGTTTAAACTTAGCTTTTATTTAACTTCATCTACATAATTGGAAGTGATCACTAACAGCATAATGTATTAACTGAGCTTGCCTCTGCTCTGGGTTGTGACACTCAGTTTTGTTTTCTTTTTTATTATTATTACAGAACGTTAGCATTTCAGATGAGGCTAAGTCATTTCTCTATTCTTGCCTAGTTACTAATCTACTAATTTGGTTTTACCGGAGGCATCATTTTTTGAACCTGTCTGGATGGGCCATTTGACAAGGAATCCTCAGGGGTAGTTTTGCCAGTGCTTTCTTCTGAAATGTAGCATATGTTACCTGGTATTCATTAGTGTTCTCTCATCCAAGAACTAACCAGTGCTGATTCTGTCTAGCTCCAAGATTATACATTTTAAAACTATGCAACTAACAACTACAACAAACTAAAAAGTCGTATAGTTTCAAGGGAAAACTAAAAAGTCGTATAGTTTCAAGGGAAAATCTTGCTCCTCTCTGATTTTTTTAAAAGAGTGCAAACATGCCATTTCACTGATGCATGAAACACTATAACTCGTTTAAAAATTAAAACAAAAAAGAGAAGAAGAAAAGGGAATGCATTGTTCAGATATATCCTGGTATTTAAAAGAAAACAAGTTGCAAGTGGGAATAAAATGTTGCTACTGCTTGTTGACAGAAATTTTCATGGCAGGAAACACTTTCATTTTAAAAAGAGAATCAGCTTGTGTATGCTCCATTTGCATTGGCTGGGAAAGTGCCTAATGAGATGAAAGGATAGACACCTAAACTGCATTGGAGCAAGGGTACATGGCGTTGGGGATTGACTCCAGGCATTATCTTTCACACCTTTGGCGCTGAAGCTAACACATAATCTAGCAAAGTAATATATTAGAAAAATACTTTAAATCCTAAAACAGTGAATGTTATTTTTCTGCCATGGTACTTTGGGTGAGCAAACCAAATCACCTCTAGAGCACTCCAGTGTGGACATTGTGTTCAGAGCACTGGTCAATTACTAAGTGCAGATGTTCATTCTGACAGTTCTATTATTTCATTCTGCAAGGAAAGGACAACATTGTCTATCAGCGTTTATTTAATCAAAAGCAGATTTTTTGGGTAAAATTATTGGGTCTTAATAGCTTATTCAAGAACAATCCCTCTCCCAGATGTTTTGCAAAAGGCAATATCGTCACTGAGAATATCCTTTCTCTTCCATCCTGCTGCTATGATAACTGTAATCAAGAATACAGCAAAGTGAGACATTCTTTTATGCACACAACATGTGAACACAATTTCTTTGCAATAGGACTTAATTGCACAGTGTCTAGATGCACCAAACTCATCTTTAAACTAGAGCTTTTTGTATCATACCCAAAAATCTAGGTTGCATGGGTTTTGGTTGCTCTAATGTTTTCCAAGGGACTTCCATTTGAAGTCCCTACTTGGAGATTATCAACGTGTTTACTTACACAAGTGCAGCAGATGTGTCTATCCTTGGAGATGGCAAATTAGGCCACTGTAACATATGTCTTAATTACATCCCATTTGGGTTATGTTAACACACTCTACATGGGGTCACATTTGGAAAATGTTTGGCTATTTCAGCACATCCAAGCTACTGTGGCTAGAATATTGACTGGGTCTTTTTATAAGAACAGTATCACTTCAATATTTAAAAAGCTTCTCTAGTTACTTGTCCATCTTCAGATACAGTTCAAGGTGCTGCATATGTCCTCCAGAGTATTATACAAACTAAGTCCAAACTACCTGAATGTCTTTATTTCCACATATCTTCCTGCCAAGTCTTACAATCTTCCGTTGAGAATTTTCTTCTTCTTCCTCCCACCACTTTAACAAGTTTGACCATGGCATTCTTCTTAATGGCTACTTCTATAATGTGGAACTCAATTAAAAAAAATGGCAGGAAAAGAAGCCTGTAGCCTTTATGGGGTTTGGGTAAAATAATGGGATATAGCTTTTATGCATCTTTCATCCATTCCATTCAGAACTTTTTTGGACAATTGAATGATGTGCACCTTATATTAATGCATATACCTAGACTTTGTTCATATCCTTTGTTCTTCTCAATTCTGTTCTTCCTTATTATTTTTCCTTCTTTCTTTTCAATATTATCAGAATTTTAAAATCCATTTTAAAAAGCTTACTTGGACAATAACTTCCATAATCCCACAGCCAGTTTAGATTTTTAGTCCCGAAGTAAATTTTTAGGAAGCTCAGTTCCATTGTCTCTGTTTATATTTCAACCAGTTGAGTTGTCAATGACACGTATGACTCTGAGTAGCTGAGAGTAGGATCAGTCTACCTAGTAGTTCTTAACCTGCGGTTCATAACCCCCCCCCCCCCAAAAAAAAAATTGCCCATGATTTCTATAGAGTATCTGTCAAGGCCTGAAGAAATGTCTTGGAGGAAGGAACTGGCCCAACTAGCAGAGAGCCCTACCACTACTCAGGCAAAAGAAAGATATATTGTAATACGTTCTTGGCTGATGGTTGCTTCTCTTTTATGCTTTTCTCTGAAGCAAAACCCATGGAGGCATTGCCATTGCTAGAAAGGGGCCTTCTCCTCCATTGTTGCCTGGGAGGAGGATTTTCTCAGATTGCTACAGTGGCCATATCATCTTTCTCTCCAACCAAGAAGGGTCAGGTTAATGTCCTTCCCCAAGACATTTGTTCAGGTCTTCATTGATTCCTCACCAGAACACTGCAGTTCCCTGGATGTCTGTTCCCTGGAAGTTTGGATCTGCTGTTATAGGAGACAAACGTGTGTAGCATTGCATAGTGAATTTTTTCCCTTTCTATTTTGAAAAAGCAATGCTGTTTAAGGGAGGGGAAATTTTGTATCATTTGCCCTCTTGGGATCCAACTAAAAATCCATGGGCTGGAGGGTGAGAAGCAGGTATGGGAAACATCAGAAACATTGCTGTTGTGTCAAGGTCCTCATTGCTTCTGTCTGTTCTCTGCTCTAAATTCTCTGTTCCTCAAGCTGCCTGCTCCTAAAAAACCTGAGGTCAGAATTCTGATATAATCAGGGACATAGAATATGTACTTAACCCCCATAAGTGCATTATTTTGATGCTTCCATGTTTCCCTGCAGATCCAGAAAGGCTTCAGAGTCTCTCAGCAAGATTTAGGTAGCATATTGATTTGTGAATGTCTTGAAAATCCTAATAACATCTCTTGAGACTTTATAATAAAAGTACAGAGCCTTAGTTATTGAATGTCTCACAGTAATGAATCTCCAATGAGTCATTTATTTGATTTTGTGTCAGATTATAAATCCAAATTGAGTCTTCATCATAACTAAAATCCAGTAGTGTCTAAAACGAAATCTAAGCTCTTGGTCATAGAGCTTTTATTTTCGTGATTAAAATTTAATGATTTGTTTTCCTGGAACCAAGAGGAAGCAATTCAGGATGACCATAATAACATCTCAGAAAACCGCCTAAGAATTTCTTAAACTGCAGAGCGGTGAATTGGTAAATATTGTATTCTGTATATAATTAATGGCTGATAGGGGCTGGGGTTTAATGAGAAGTGCTTTGATTGTGTATTTCTGCATAGCAGGGAGCTGGACCTGATAGCCCCTGTGAACTCTTGAAATTCCATGTTTTGATGATATTTAGAGAGTTAACCCTGGAGGTACACATTTGAAAAGTATTGTGTAAGAAGCTGCCCAGAGCTCCTTCATAGTTTGTCCACAAACTTCAGCTGATCAGACTGGGGCTGGTATTGGGAGCATGTAAATACTTTCTTAAATTGTTCTACTTCCCACCAGCCAATTTCTGAGCAGAACTAAAGGGGCTGATTATTTTTTTTAAGTTGGAAAGATCTGAAAGATCCTATTTTTTTTATACAATCTTGCCAAAGTTTTAAGTTTTGCAAGGAATTGCTTCCTTTCAGTCCCACTGAAATGGCAGACAAAGGTTTGAGGAAATGAGACAAAGAGAGTTCCGGTGGCTGTAGAAAAAAATGACGTTTATTCTCAGTGGCCAGTGAGAATATAGACCCTCCTGTCTCCAGGAAAAAAGGGTACAAGACAAAGAAACACAGATCCTTATATACTATTTCGGTCTGCCTCCATCTATGTCACATAGGTATTATCCATCACCAATTAGTGTCAAAAAAGTCTTACTTTGCACTTACTAAAAAGCTATCTTTGCATTTTCCTAAAATATAGACTACTTCAAGACCTCTGACCCTCCATTAGCCTTATCTCTGGAATTCTCATCTTAGCTTTTAGGGCTCTCATTAATTAAGGAGTTCCCCCTTATCTTAGCTGTCAGAGAGCCATTATCACTCCCCCATGGCGCCAGGTCTTATCTTGACATCCCAAAAAGCCTTAATTTGTCTTTTGTCCATTAGCTTATCTATTCTTGTTGACACTTAACATATGTCCCTGGCACTCAGAGTGAACTTTGGTCTTGCTTATGGGGAGAGATCTATTTTGCTGAGCAGAGTGTATTTTTGGCTATAGGCACACAATCTGCTGGTGATTACAAATTTTCCTATTTCTATTTCTTAACATGATTATATTCAATATATAGTTTCCAATGCAAGTATTATATTTTCCCAATACACCTTCATCACCACAACTACCATAGGTATGTTTGGTTACAACACAGGTTACAACACAGACCTTCTTGGTCCCAAGTTGTGGAATTCCGAGGTCCACTTATCTGGCTGTTGTGGCCCAGTCTCCATTTGAGCTATCAAATGGTGACCCTGAGATAAGGCCCGTTCAGCCTGTGATTACCCCTGCACCTGCCTTTCCAGAGGTACAGCCAGAGTTTGTCCCTGCACCTGCTTTGTCAGAGGATTCTGGATTTGGGAATGGCTAATGAGCTTGACAGGAGAGGAGTGATAACTCAACACTGGACACAGAGAGAGTCTGTGCGAAGGAGTAGACAGCCGCTTTTGAAGCAAACTAATAAGCACTATTCTCACGCTTTGAGGCCTTGAATTTTCCTTAAAAAGGTTTGCTTTCTCTGACAGAGTCAGAGACGGCAACATTGCTAATCCAAGAGAGAAAGATCTGTGCTCCGTGTTCCTGTGTATTCCTCAAGCCGTGTATCTTGCTTCAAGTTCCAGCCTAGCTTCTGCCTGTGAATCCAGTTGAATGTTCCAGTGACTTTGCCTTTTGGATTTCTATTCTAGCCAAGTCCCTCGCCTTGTGTTTCAGCATTGACTTTATACCTTGGACTATCTTGGAGTTTGATCCTGCATTCTAGTTTTGTTTTCTGTGTTTTTCGTTTGACTCATGCCTTGGAATTAATCTTGTTTGAACTATTCTTGATACCTTTCTTGGGACTTATTTTGATATCTGGTTTGGACTATGTTCGTTGAGTGACTTTTATAGACTCTTGCTTCAAGATTTTCAAGTACTTTGCTCTTGTGGATTTAAACCCATTTTATTGACTCTGAACTTTGATTTTGCTATTGCTTGCATATAAACTTCAATAAACAGCTTGCTTGCTTATTCTGGGGCTCCAGTGTGGTTTTGAGATGCCTACGTAGCCTAGGGGTGCAACACTGGCTCCTCTATTCACCACAGCTTTGCTTTTTTAAAACATGTTTCAAAAGATAGAGATTATAATGGGATGCACTATGTTTCTATTATATTTTATGATTTTAACTGGTTTTAATTTATGTTTTTAAACAGAATTGTAAATCAAGGTTTGCCTTCGGGATTTTTAAAAAAATATTTACCAGCCATGAATGGTTGAATTTGTGGTTTCAGAAGCCATGGATGCAGAGGGCCAATTGTATAACTGAAATACAATACATTGCAATATCAAAACACAAACAGTTATTAAACTCAGCATTTTAAAATGAAATTTTATAAGTATTCAAAAACACATAGGGTTAAAATAAAATAACTAAAGACCATTCCTCATTGACCAGCTTATTGTCAAAACTTGTCTGGATAAAAAAAATCTGATCTCTCAATAGATTGTTTTTCTCTCTAAAACCATATACTTAACAAATCATTAGTTCTTAGCTGAGTTTCTTAACTTTAACCTTTTATTTTCTGATATTTTCATCAGCAGTCTAATTGCTTAAGTCAGTGAAATTCAACTACAGCATAGTCTCGCTTATCCAACCTTCGCTCATCTGATGTTCTGTATTATCCAATGCGGTCTGCCTAGAGAAACAGCTGTTTGAAATGCTGTTCCCATCTCCTGAAGCTGGGGCAAAACGTGGCTGGCACAGACTTTTCCCATCGAGCACAGTGTCCAGCCTGCACCGGCTAAATCTTGCCCCTCCCAGTGGGCACCTGGCAGAACTAGCCTCTCCACTGCTGCAAATTTATGTTACAGCTGTGCAAATGAAGGAAAGTGCTCAGGAAAACAAACACATTACACTTCCCAAACAGCCCCCTTGCTCACCTCCTGTGGACAAAGTTCACACAGCAGCCCCAACTTCTCTAGGCAGCAACATGAAGCTTTGCCTTAATCCCTTCTTATTATCCAACACTTTTGCTTATCCAATGCTCTGATGGCATGTTTATGTTGGATAAGCAAGACTCTACTATAGTTCATATTTCTAATATGATTGTGGAGTGTCTTCACCTTGCCATTTATAGACTTGGGTATACTTTGAACAGTTAAGCTATCCAAACTTTTAAAGGGCACTAGAGACAGTGCTTAGGCAATCATTTCTCCCCTGTACCAACAGTCTGGTTTTCTTTTAGTGTTTAAAATTGTTTATGAGTCAGAAACTTTCCATCAGACTTCTTTTAAAGTTATTTTTCATGAAATCTAACACGTTTGCCATGAGAAACTAAATACCGTACTGCCATATAATCTCAACACACCTTATCTGATGTTGAAGCTAAACTGGATTACCTGGTGCCCTTTCACACTAAATAATTAAACTATTATGATTCAAATTTAATTGCCATGGATACATGTGGCATTAGTCATGGTTGTCCTCTGCTCTTCCCCAATAACTTATTCTGTGCCTTCCCAACTGGGAATATCTTCTTATGGCACTCTCTTGTGTCATCATAATGTTCTCATGGTTAAGGACATTTAGAGGGGATTTATCATGCCTCTTTCTATGAGTTACTAAATTTTAGCTAGTGCTATTGTATCAGTGTGATTATCTTTGATAAATCTTCCAACTTTGTCTGAAATGACAGATTAACTATTACTGGTACTACAATCAGTCCCTTGCCTCACAGAAACATGCTATAGAATCACATGGAAAGACAGTGCCAAGATAAGAATTCTTAATATCCTTCTCTAAACCATGTGTCCTTATGACCTATTTGTGCTACACAATTATGGTGGTAAGATTTCACTTTAACTGTCATCCTTTCATCCTATGAAATACTTGAATTTGTAATTAGTCCAGGCACTGGTTGAGAATTCTGAATCCCACCCCCCCCCCCCCAAAAATAAATAAATTCTAGAACTCTATAGGATGAGCTCATATAAGTTCAAGTTGTAATAACATTATAATCACATAGTGCCTGTACTAAAGATGGCTAAATTGAGACTGTAGATGGAGAAAGATTGTGGAAGAGATAAGACAGAATGGAGGAAGATACAAAACAGGTTATGAGCCTAGAAAGAGGAAGTGAAACTGGAACATGAGAGGCAGACATGAAGAGGATGAGAATAGAACTTGGGGAAAGTGAGGATAGAGAGAGAACGTCTTGGGGAAGTTTGGAGCTAGAAGATACAGAAGGAGAAGATACGAGGTGGAGAAGGAATGAGAGTGTAAGGATAGATGGTAGAAGTGGCCTGAAAAGAAGATGCTGGGGGAGAACGTTCCCTGGAGAAGAGAGAAGAGAGTTGTTAAGAGGCTAGAAAGAAAAAGAAAATAGGGCTGTAGATAGAATGAGAGGTCTGAATGTTCTTAATTTCCAACCCTTCTTTGAAGGTTTGGGAATAAAAGAAAATTCAAGTCTTTCTGAGAAAGACTGAAATGGTAATGATTTATTGATTGTTCATGAGCCTATCTCCACACAGGCACTATCCTGGTTTCCCCACAACAAAGTCCATACTTAAAGTTTGAAGTTAACTGGTTGTTCTTGAAGTCATTGCTAGTGGATGATTCTGGAGATGGACAGATGAAAGTTTCCCTTGCTCACATTCTCTAGTGGCACTGATCTACCACTCTGACCAGTGGTAGATCAGTATAGTCGAATGAGTTCCAAGAATAGTTAGTAGTATTGATTAGAAGTAGCTTATCCAAGCCTGGATCTCACTGAGACCAGCTATAGACACATCTTTCTTCCAAGATTCCCTGGTGGTAATAACTCTAATCTAAAATGATTCCCTTTCCCCAGGCTAAGCGGTGGGCCAACTTACTGCTCCAAACCAAAAAGGGTTTCCTTAAGCTCTGCCCTCATAAAGCTAACAGAAAAAATGGCTATTCTCAAGCTGTGGGTGAATCAGCCTGACAAAAGGAACTGGGACCTATACAGTTCCAGCACAGGAAGGTTTATTACTTCTGTGCCTTTCTATTAAACTATGGACAAAAAAGGAATCTGCAAGCATCACTGTGAGCAGCTGTAATCTTTTGAAGAATACAACTACATGGAGACACCACTTAACATCTCCAGGCCTTTGTTTAGTGAAATGCATCTCCAACACAGACACAGACCTATAGCAGGAAGGAACAGAGACAAAACTGGAAAATAAATATTTGTATGTAAGTGTGCTGTCCTAATAACCTAACCCCCAAAACTCAATGGGATTTATGTCTCAGTGGATATCCTGCTCTAATCTAGCAAAGGGCATGAAAGAGGCAATGTCCAAGCCAGATCCATCATGGTAACTGTGACTGGGATGAATCATGATCACAGAAAGGTTTCACAGAAAATCTGGCTGAATATCTGGAAATAATTGTGAAGTCACTGTCACTTCAAATAGGTGGACTGACTGAGATGAATCAGCGGTCCTCTGAGGGTGGCAATGCTATTTCTTCCTCTAAAGCAGGGCTGGGAATCAGATAGCCCCCTCCCCCCCCAGAGGTTATCGGGCTACTACTTTCAGCATTCCTTGCCCGTAGTTATGCTGGCTAGGGTTGTTGGGAGGAGGTCTAACTTCATGTGGAGGATTGCATGGTCTATAATCCTGACCTGAAGTGAATGTGCAATTGGATTGTTTGAAATATGAACTCCCCATTCAAAACCTTTAATAGCAGTCTGAGCCTTTTGATTTGACTAATTGCTGTGCAGTATCAAGTCCTCCCTACCAGTTTTCCCTGCCTGTTACAAAAGCCTCCAATAAAAAAAATCAACAGTAGGAAAGTCTCTTAGAGGCTTGGGAAAATTACTTGACAGGAAATGTGGAAAGATTTATGTGTCCCAGTTCAATGGGGTGCAAAGAATATCTTTAGCACCAGGAATATTATTTCCAGTTAAAGTAAGGGAAAGAGAGAATAATAATAATAATAATAATAATAATAATAATAATAATAATAATAATAATAATAATAATAGACAGAGTATTGGAGCATAATACTCCTGACCTCACGATCGTATTAAAAAACAAAGTATGGATTGTTGATGTTGCAATCCCAGGGGACAGCAGGATTGAAGAAAAACAATTGGAAAAGCTGACGCGATATGAGGATTTAAAGATCGAATTGCAAAGACTCTGGCACAAGCCAGTCAAGGTGGTCCCAGTGGTGATCGGCACACTGGGTGCAGTGCCTAAAGATCTTGGCCTACACTTAAACACAATCGGCACTGACAAAATTACCTCCTGCCAGCTGCAGAAGGCCACCTTACTGGGATCAGCATGCATTATTCACCGATACATCACACAGTCCTAGACACTTGGGAAGTGTCCGATGTGTGATCCAATACAACAGCCAGCAGAGTGTCTGCTGTGGACTCATCTTGTAATAATAATAATAACTTTATTTCTGTATCCCGCCTCTATCTCCCTGAAGGGACTCAGTGTGGCTCATATGGGGACAGCATAAGTTAAAAACACAGATCCATAAAATTAAAATCTTGTAATAACATGAAACAACATAAAACACATCAACAAAATGTATAACCTGGACAATAATAATAACTGAATATTCAGAGGGTACGATTGTGCAGAACGCTGAATAGGGCTCCTGGATAGTATAAGGACAATCAGGGATAAGGGCAGAGGAACAGCCTCAATAAAACACTAAAAACCTAAAATGTGAGGAACAGTGATAAAGTGCAGTAAGAATTGTAGAAGACAGACAAGATCCCTTTTATCCCTAACAAGTACACCTTTTCCCTATATCTTTCCCTTTCCCCTTTCTCATAGTCAAAGTAGCTTTTTCTGAAGCAGAAGACTGCAAAGGAAAAAACAGAGCATGCTCATCCACCAATGCTTTTCTATTTTCCTATGAAACCTCCTGAGTTGCAGACTGGTGTTTATAATTTTCCCAGAAATTTAATTATCTTTCTGGGAAAGCTAATGGACAGCTCTTCACATAAGTGAAGAGCTGTCCATTGTCAACACTGCCATGAGGATAACGTAGCTCCCTTGATAACTTTCAAGGGCTTTGTTCTTTGACACAAAGGGCATACTTTAATGTTCAAATGGGACCTCTCAACCTTGATCTTATCTGGGACTTTGGGATGAAGCAGAGAGCAAGCAAAGTACCCCACTAATAGGAGACCTGAAACAATGTCCCACCTAATTCGATTGTAGCTAGCTACACTTCTGTTCACCAATAACGGACTTTGATTTATGAAGAAATGCTGAAAATATAAAAGTAAAATATCACAACATGGCAATGTTAATATCTTAATTTCATTGATATCTCATTTTAGAAACTGGGTATAGGTAGAAAAAAGAAAATGAAAAGGATGGGCTCATTAGTTTGTTTGCTAGAAAATATTTGTATGTGAGTGTTGTGTCTTGTGTTTTTCCCTTACTTGATAGAGCATTTAATAGACTGTGTTTGCTTTTATTTTTGGTGCTTTTTCTAGGTGGTATAACTGAAGAAGACAACGCTTTTAATCTTCATAGCCAACAGCAAACATGCCTGGCATTTATCTGCAAAAAGTGACTCATCAAGTGTGAATAGCATTGGGAGTTCTTCTAATGACAAAGATGGCAAATGTTTACATTTTGCCTCTTTGGAGCTTGCAGTTTCTAAATCCCTGAGTGTTTTTGATGGAACAGTGATACTATGCACTGTGAGTGTTACAAACCTATTTTTCCAGATACAGATTGTGACAATCAATGCATAAATGCACTTAATTATATTAAGTGTTTCTATTTAGATCTAAATTAGCAAGTACTTGAGATTTGATTTTGTGATGGCAAATGAAAGAAAGGATAAAACCCTCCATCATAGAAGATGAAAAGGTGGTAGGCAATTGTAAATTCTTTGCAGCATTGATGTTGACTTTTTGGCTCATTTTCCTATACCTTGGGCCCCCGAAAAATGGTGAAAAACATTGCTGCCCTGTTTGTAGTAGCATATCTGTCCTAATTTGGCTGGGACACTCTTTTTTCCCACTTTTTCAGCTGCTTTTAAAATATCCCAGCTTCTCTCTCTCTCTTTCTCTCCAACTTCCCCTTTTGCCTTCAACATACATTGATTGCTGCCAATTGAGTCCAAAGTGCAAAAGTAGGGGGAAAGGAGAGGAAAAGGTGGGTCTTGCTCTTCCCTATAGACCCAGGCAAAAGCTGCCTTTCCTAGCCTATGTGTTGTTGTTCATTCACAACGTTTGTCATTTTGACTACACTCTTATATTGCCTGGCCACATCGATTTCATCTGTGAAATGTTGGAAGGTATGTAGCATTCCTTGCCTAAGGAAACCTTATACATTCATGTGATCAGCAATAGTTGGCAGGCGATTTGAAGGTGTGCTCATACAAGCCCACACATATAGTCCAGGGGCATCTTGCCAGCTTAGTTATCTTTTTCTCATGCATGACATGGGGGGGAAACCAATAAGAAACTCAAAATATCAAATTTAATAGCTGGACTACTCTTGAATATTCATGTGGAGAATTAATTATACTCCTGCTCTATAGCTAAACTATAGACAGTCAATCAATAACTTTATCTACAGCCCATTCTATTCCAAAAACTGGGACTCAAGGCAGCTTAGAGAGTTAAACAAAAACAAAGAAGACCAAATGGAGATAAAAAGATGCACAAAATTAGAAGCAACTTTATGGGGAATTGAATCCATTACAACATGCAATAAAACTAAAACTAAACGAATGCAATAAAATTAATGCAAACTAAAATATTGAGAACAAGATCTCTTAATATATTGTATTCCTTCCATTGGTGGGAGAAATTTGCCGTGCAGCTGGTTAGTAGCGAGTTGCAATAAATATCTACTGACCTAGATATTCAATCAAAACCAGCCTGGGTCAGATTGAGTGCCCAACCATTAAATAGCCTAGCCCGTTGTTTACCTAAGCAACTCGAAAGAGTTGCTTAGGTAAACATTTGTCAAGTAGGAAAATTTAGGGACCACTTATGCGGGGAGGCTAATTTAACTAATTTACATCACCATAAAAATGTCCAGCAGTGTGCGTGCGGAAGAACAAGGAAGTACTCCATCAAGGTCTCGGTGTCACAGTGGATGATAAAGCAATAGCTCCCCCTGTGGCTGGAATCAAGCATACCCTCATGAAGACGGAAGCTGGAAAATGTTAAATAGCCTTTGTGTCTCTGTCTGTATGTTGTATGTCTAATGGCATTGAATGTTTGCCATGTATATGTACATTGTGATCCACCCTGCGTCCCCTTCGGGGAGAGAAGGGTGGAATATTAATACTGTAAATAAATAAATAAATAAATAAATGATTTTTTTTTACCTAGTTTTTTTTTATCTGATCTGTTGATCATAATAAATTTATTATAATCGTGTAGTTCAACTCCAGTGGGTGAGGGTTGTGCCTCTGTGTTGCTGTTTGTTTTGTTTTGCTGCTGGGAGATGGAATTTTCATGCAGAATCCTTCAACATAAAATTTTACCATTGGTCTCATGTTTTCCCTTTGTCCCAATTTTTCAGGGATAGACCCAACTAATCTGTCAGCAATTTTCTCCACCTTGTTCCACTTTCTCCCTTTATATACAGCTTCTATACTTCCACTGAGTTCAAAGTGCAAATGTTATTTGAACTAAATTAACTCAGGTGTGGGGAGAAGAAAGAAGGGGCAGAGTGTTTTCCTTCAAGTAGACTCGGGCAAAAGCAATGTGCTGCAGCTTCTCTTGACTTATGTGTTCTTCTTCATTGATACCTTGGATCATCTTGACCATACGTTGATGTTGCTTGAGCACATGTCCCAGTTTATTTTGTAAAATGTTTGTGGGTATGTTGTCTGATGTGTGTACAGTACACCAACTCTGAAGCCCACAGAGAAAATAAATTATTATGGTAAGGTCTATTTGCCCAATTGCCATTGCCACATTGTCAGACCTTTAAAGGTAGCACTTTAGAGATGGATGTGTTATGGTACAACAAAGAACACTAAAGACATTACTATGCACCATTGTTGTGTAGTGTGTCTTTTATTAACCCAGTATGAGCAAGAATAAATTCTTTCCTACTTCCTTGGCATTTTCCATTAAGCCTTTCTATGCTAGCTTTGAAAACTGCTTGATTGTTATTTTCATACATTTTTTCAGGAAGATTTGAGAGGTAGCTTGGTGAGATAGTTGTGGATACTTGAGTTCATGTCAATTTCTTATACAATATTTTTAAAATATAAATTTTCAGTCCACATTTAGCTTCTGGAAAGGCAAAGTTCCATTGTAGCTACATTTTTGTAAATGTTGGACACATCTCCAATGAAGTAAATGTGTATAATGTAACGAGAAAAATAGTTGATGGTCACATTTTCTGATCCCTCAGAAGCCATTTTCAGAAAGGGCAGTTATGAAATAGTTTCTCCTTACAATTATGGCTGGGAATGTGAACATTTTTGTGAGGTTGTGTAAATGAAAAAAACTCTTATGAAATCTTTATGTCCATGCCTAAGAGACTTTAAAAGTTGTACTGTTGTTGCTTGCCATGAATATTAAGAAGCCTCTTTCAGCAGAGATAAAATGATAGGAAACACAATGTTTTACTTAGTCCCCCTTGTTTTGTTTTGCTTTTTTATTCCAAAAGTTCCAGAAGTTGAAGGTAAAGTGCAAAGTAGGTTATCACAAGCTGTTTGATGGAAGGAAAAACAGATAGATGAAGAAAGGGCAAGTTAATAAAATAAAGGTAACAGATGTGGCCAGAAATCTCAAGGAGGTTTTGTGAATCACCCATTGATTTTCTTTTTCTTAAAAAAGTGTGTTTTTCCCATAGTACTGTTGTGTAACATAAAACCCATTTATCTTTGTGATAACTACTAAACATGTGATAGGATCTGATAGCCTAGGTCTGCCGGGACACATACTTCTATACACACAAAATCACATAACAGTATCTTTTTGTGACAAAGCACTTGAGCCTTGAAACAGAGCAGGAAAAGGAAGAAAATGTAAATTGTAAATAAAAAAAGAGGGGAGGCAAAATGAGGATGCCTAAGGCAGCAGTTTTTGTCCCCTAAGATCAGCAGATGTTTCATTTGTTGCTACTATATTTTACCACCGAGATGTGGAGAAGTGCTTATAGGATTTTCAGCCTCAAGTGCAAAAATAATTTGACTGGCCCCGGGTATCATATACCCTGATGTGGATGAAGGGAGGTACCATTTGCTACCTCTGAAAGCAAAATGTTTTGGTCCAGTAGAGGTGGTGGTTATATGTGTATGTTGTCTAAGAGAGAGAGAATAGATTCTTTATTTTAAATAAAATACATGATGAAAGAATGCATGAAGAGATTAGGCTATGAGGAATAAAACAGCGGTAGAAACCATGGCAGCAGCCTTTGCTGCCTCTCAGGACTCATTATATTTTCACTTTGTTTACTGCTAAGTGTCAGTCTGCCCCAAGCAATACCAGAATATTAAACTTGATGAAACAGAAAAACAGAAATATTGTTTAAAGACAGAAGAATTCAAATCAGGGCAGAACAGTTCAGATGTTTAGTTATTAAACTAAAACTCAGGAACCTGCGGCCCTCCAAAAGTTGGTAGCTTTCAGCTCCCATCATCTTTCACCATTGGCCATGTTGGGATTGGATCCCAATAACATTTGAGGTAGGTGCATGCTTTCCAGGACTTGTAGTAAACTGCTTCTGAATTAATACTCGAAATACTTTGGCAACAATTCTAGTTAACAGTTGCAAAGATGTGAGCGATGTTGGTTGCTCAAAAGTACTCCACTATGCTTACCAGCTACTCCCTCATACATGGAATCACCACCTAAGGCAATAACTCCTCCACACATCCTTTATATGCAACAGGCCCCAAAATTAAAGTAGCATGTTCCTACATGTTACAAAACCCTAGAGATCTCAGCTGCAATCAGTATAGACATTATTCACAGATTTACAGACTCTATTTTTTGGTGTTGTAGATAGATACGGTTGACCTTAGCCTCAGTTATATTGGCCAGTGGTGAACTATGATGTGAGAAAGAGTTCATCGATATCTGGAGTACTGATGCTTCATCACCTTTGTCTGTTGTTTGTGTCTTTAAATACCTTAGAGGTACTTGGGAGGAATAGGAAAGTAAAGACAATTTTCTTTGTTTCTTTAGTTTGCAGCAATGTTTGTTTGTTCTAGATAGAAAAAAGTTAACTATATGCCTGCTTGCCAGTCTATTCTTGTTATTTAAGAAAAGCTCAGGAAAATAAAGTGTGCAGGAATCTGAGAGCAGTGCCAACCCCCCCTCCCCCCCACACACACCATTTTATTTTACTTTAATAAAAATTCACAAAGTTTTCTGAGCTTCCTGGAATACTTTAAGCTAGGGTTTTGTTTTTTGAAAACTCTGCAAAACTCTTTGCAGACTAAGGAGTGATCCTTACAATTCTCAACCATAGATCTCTAGACTCTCCAAATGACAAGCCTCCAGATTTACCATATCGATGGAAGTAGAATTATAGTGTTGTCAAACTATGATGCAACAATTTATAGTTTCTCCAAAGGCACAATAATAAAATATAATTTTTATTTATTTAAAAATTATTTTTTGGACTTCCACCATTGTAGAGAAGAAGGATATTGAAAACAGAGTGTCAGCTGCAACTCACAAAGGCTATATTATTTCAACCCTTTAATAAATTGTATCTTTTTATTTTAACTTTCTGCCTTCTTTGTAAACTTTGATACTATTTCTATCTCCCTGTGTATAGTAACATATGAAATTAATGCCAAGATAAAACAAGACGAATCCCAGAGGTCCTCACCTTTCAGCCACTCCTCAGAGACATTTCCTGGATGGAAATCACTGGTCTAATCCCCTGGCTATCCTTGGGCAGGGCAATAATCAGAACCCATTGTGTGTATGTATGGAACAGTACAGTTTCCATGCCCGATTTGATAAGGCCAGCCAATGTTTGTCCAGCCAAGTATTCTGTGAATGAATTGCTTTTGTGTAGTTTTGAAATTTGTGCTCATACTTTAAAGCTAACTGACAGTGTGTGTCTGTAATGCAGTATGTAATCCAGTAATGCAAGAGTTAACTGCATAGAGTAAATATTTATGGCTAGAGGGAAACAATGAAAGATTTCTGGTATGTAACAGGACATTCGTCATGCTGTGGAATGTGGGAGATGACAGCAGTGCTTAAAGCAGTGCTTCCCATGCGGTGATTGAATGAGGTCGGATGCACAAATGCTATGCTCCATCAAAGGTATGTAAACATTGTACATAACTGCAATAAAGTATAAAGCCGCTGATTTCAGCAGACATCTGGGAAGTCTGGATTTATTGCTGTGAGACTGAGCAGATTGCCAGGTCATCGGAAGTGGAGGTAAATTGAGACAGGAGGTGACTGAGTCTCAACTTAACTATTCTGTAACATATTCCACTTGAGCTGAGAGATTGCTGACCACGGAAGCAGAAGTCTAAAGATATGTACATTTGCAGACTTCTTTATTTCATACCCAAGACTTGATTGAAAAGATCATCACTTTTTGTTCCTTGGGTTTCATGCCTTTGTTTTCTCAAAGCATTTCCCCATCACCTGAAACTGGACAATTAAGCCACTCAGAAACTCATTAGCATTACCAAACATGAGCACAGATATTCTGGAGCTCACCCCCTCCCATGGGGATGCATCCTACAGTTGATTGGCCCTCTCAGACCAATCCCTCATCATCTCCTTCCCGCCAGAAGGAATCCCTGCCTGGAGGTGGCAACATCAGACCAGACCCCCAGCCAATCCAAACCAGCCCATTTTTTTGCCAGTCATGGATGGTAGGGGAAGGTTTGAATAGCTGTCAAATGTATATAACCTCATATCTCTGTATTCATGTTATGCTTGTATCTTTGAAAGCATCCGTTTGTGCTTGCATCCTATCTGGCCAGATGGAATAAACCTCTGTGATTTGTCTTCATCCTAGTCTATTTTGGTTTAGTCTAAATGCTAACCGGGCATGGATCCTCTTATCAGGCAGTCCTAGCTCTAAATTTGCCTACAATAGTGCTTTAGTTGCATATTTTGAAAGTGGCCTAGAATCAATTTCCATCTCAGCTGGTTTTGACAAAAGATCCTTCCTCTATATAAACCATGTAAAATGGGAAAAACATAATGAAATTGTTCTCCAGACATTCTAGAGATTGAAAGGGGCATTTTTCAATAAAATTTGGAGACATGGGTTTGTGAAATCCTCTCCACGAATCAGAAAGGGGCACATGTGGCTCTGGGGCTTTTAGAAGTAACCCAGCCTCAATTTATGGTATGATGTTTCCCAACATGTCCAGACATAGGATGAAATCAGGGGTGCTGATATGTCAGGTATAGCAATAAAGCATTCTAGGTATTAAATATATTGTTGAGTACAAGCATTTATTTTTTAATCTGTTGCATAAGAGAATTGATAAATTATTTGTATTTGAAGAAGAGGCTGCAGATTATGTGGAGGTATTGACTCACAGTAATGTCATTTCAAGTGGACATTGTTTAATTAGTAGAAAATTAAATTCTTAATTAAATTATCACATGGTGATCTTTGTTTCTCTGTATTTAATTAGATATTAGGGGTCTTATTAGTAATTTTGCCCACTACACTTTAATCAAAGCTACTTAATTTCAAATTATGTGCAGTATAAAGGTCTGGAAAGCTGAGTCCAAAATAATCTAAGATTATTTGAATCTGTTTGGAAAATCAGTTAACACCATATTTTGCCTCTTGTTACTAGTCACAGTGTTAGTTGTCAATGGGTATCTTTTAAAGTTTCCAAATTCTTTTGCTGATAATCAACTAGCATAAAGTATCATTTTCTGCACATAAGAACTTTCTGCGCATTTTGTGCAGGATAAGTCTCCAACCAAAGCAGTAAATAACATTCTCTGTCAGATATACACTTCTCACATTCCATGTTCCTTTATTATGTGTTTTGCAGTTTCAGACTTTCATTTCACCTCTGAGCATGTCAACAGCTTAATGTCCTTTTGGCTTGACTCTAGTTGCACCGTAAGTAACAGCATTACTTGTAGTTATCCTCTGCTGTATCCCAGTAGCCCAATGAATGCCATCAAACCAAGGAGTTTCATCCTCTGGCACTATTTCTTGATTTATTCTGGATTGTGTCTTCATAGAGGTTTCATGTTAAACAACAATCAAAATGAATTTACCATGCCTCCTTCTGTACAGTACAGACAAATGTTAGCTATGGTATCCCTGCTGTCTCGACCAGCATCTCCCCCTTTACTGCTGCTGCCTAGTACCTGTCTGGCATATTGGGTCCTAGTCCTCAGTCCTGAAATGGAAGACAGCAGCATTGCTGCAGGCAGCATAGCGTCTTATGTCACAAGAGGACTCAAACCCATTATAATGGAAAAGCAGTGCCACTGGTAAGGAATCTGTTGTAGATGGGCCTAAACTAAGTGTTAACATTCTGTGCTTGTTGACGTACATTTGTTAAGAAGACTCTCCATTTACTTCATACCAATTAATCAGGAGGGTCTTCAAAGATTCCTGAGAAAATTTCTGGAGACGTGACCTAGGCAACAAGCAAAGGAAAATCAGTACATTGAAAAGACAGGTTTCCTTGTCCCTGTGTAGATTCTCTAACTTCTACATTGAGACAATGAAATCTGTCAGGGTCAATTTTATTCAGGATCTATTTTTAAAATGTCAGACTTGTTCCATCCAGCCTCTACATCAGATTGTGCTGTCTCCTCACCAGAATGGAAATTCATAAATATTTTGCTTGCATGTTCAAAATATATGTGTAATGCAAATGTATGCATATTCCTTTCATACACTGCCTCCAGTTCTGTGTTTTGCTCTGGTAGGTGCAAATCATATCAGTTATTATTGAACTACAAAATGTCCCTATCCTCTAACGATTCCTCTCTCCTTACTCAATAAGTCGTTACTCAATTGCTTATATAAGGAACAGCCAGCCTTCTTTCTGTTTCCAGTTGGACCAGTCACATGCCAAAACTGCCTAAAGAGTAGATTCAATGTAAAGTGAAATCAACAGCAAGTCCATGAAAACTGAGGATGGGAAAGCAGGGATGAAGTCAAATAATGATCTGATCCAAGGAAGCTGGGCACCTACTTTTATACATAGAGAGCAGACCTGAAAGCTTTACTCTACTTTCCTCAGGTTCTCACTCTCAGTAGCTTATCCATACCTCATTGGTCACACATCTCACAAAGTCCACACCATTTGCACAAAGATTCCTGGGAAGGAAATGGCCCACAGAGTAGAAAGTTGGCATCTCATGAAAGCCTGTCTTCATCAACTCACAAAAATCTATCCTGTCAAGTCAGGGAAAGGTTCTTTAATTTCAAATGGAATTGTATATCCATAAAGCAGTACACACAGACATCCATGCTCAAGACATCTGTATTCAAGACATGAAGGCAGAGAATCTGTATGATGTCATTGGTAGGATTAGCATTCCTTTTAATGTGTGAAGCCCCAGTCATATACTTAACACTTAAGCATTAAGAGTTGAAAGTGAAGGGTGCTTCTTGCATACCTGAATCTGTTAGGACCTCATCATATGCAGCCTTCTCTGTGTCTTCTCCCTGTTTATGCTACCAAATGGAGTCCCATAGAATCCATCACATAATGCAAGGCAGGACTCCGTAGAGCTCCATTTTGGCAGCATAGACAAATGGAGCCCAGGGTACCTTTCGAGGAGTCGGGTATTACCCAACTTCAAATGGCAGAAAGTGGGAGAAAGACAGTCCTCTATGGGGAAGGGGATGGTAGAAAATGAACCTCAATGAGAGGGAACAGAATAACATGGTTCCCTTTGCTGTCCCCCGCATTTCCCTGCTTTCCCCCCATTTTCCTTCCACTCACGTGATGAGGCTCATAATCTAAATGCAGTAGCAATGTCAGTATTACAGTATTAGTTATATACTACTGAAATATTTTTTTACTATGTGGGTTCCTTTAAATGCTCTCTAGCTATGCCTCTTTCTGTGAAAACAAAAAGAGGAATGTTCCCACCTGACCATGAAAGATTAGTCCTGTTCAGTCACTTATGGTATGTTATGGTTGCACAATAATTTATAAATCCACAGGGGTTCTGCTTATTGAACTCAAGCCATTAAAAGAGAGCATTTGTGATACCCTGCGGGGACACATTATATGAACCTAAGAGAAGTTAGCAGCAAAGGTAAATGGTAACATGCAAGAGAAATCTAGTTAAGAGCCTAAAATGTAGCAGCCACGCATCAGTCTGACAGGCCCTTTAGCGATACAAAAGGGAAAAAATTGAACGTGTTTGCAATGGATACTATTAAAATGCAGAAGGAGAGACAAATCTGCCACAGCTTAGCCCCACACAGAGCTGAGACAGTGTCTGTGAGCAGGGGGTCCTGTTGAGTTATTGAAAAAGGAAGAAGACAAATCCTCTGTAAGGTCATCAAGTGTGGAGAGCTTTATAATAGCATATGTCTGAACAAAGGTAAAATAGGCTTATCAGTGATGACAAGACAGAAGGACCTAGAGCTCTAGCATGAAAGGAGTTGGGATACGAGTAGAACTATAACATTCTGCAAATTATTTGTAAAAGCATTTAGCTACCGTTATATTCCCAATGCAAAAAATATTTAACATTATAGTTATGATTTTAAAAGAATTTTGACTTTTCAATTTTTTCTAGGAAGTAAAATAGTTCTTAACATTGACCATGAGAATATGGACCACCATATGAACCATGTGATTCCTTCTCCACTATTAAGTAGTTACTCAAATCCCTACTCCCATGATTATTCACCTAAATAGGTCTTAAAAATATACAGATCCAGTTCATATAATGTCATCTTGGTTTTCATAACAACATAGTGGAAAGGTACCAAATATCTTAATGATTACATCATATGATAAAGTCTTGATGGTATTCTTACTATTTTTATTCCAAAATAAAGATGGAAAAAACAGAAATATGTAAGACTCTTATATCCATAAGTTCTCTGATGGACTGTTTTATTTGAAATATCAACATATACTAGTCCCAGCATACAACTGAGTTGTGTTGGAGGACCTGTAGGAATTTGATAGCCTCTACAATGCAACTCAGTGGTAACTTCCAGGGGAAGCTAACAAATTCCTGGGACAAGTAATGCAACCATAAAGAAGGCCACCTTCTGTATTCTTACTGAATCAGGCATTGGTGATGGTTGGGGTGAGATAAAGTCCTCTCAGATAATTATTCAGCATTTCAGTCACTTTTCCAACCCCAATCTGAATGATGCTGCAGGACTGAGGAAAAAGCCTAAATTTACTTAATACTAAATTAGCAAAATCAAACTTTCTGAATGAATTCTAATTTAGCATTTTTCATTGTAGACTCTCTTTTTTACTACTTGTTTCTGAAAACAAATGACTTATTTTGATAGTATGGTATTCTGGAGACTGAATTAAACTGTGTTTTTCATGTTGTTACAGTGCATTTATGCTTCTGCCTGTTATTTCTCTTTTCTGACAAGGCAGATTAAAAGTTTGTAAGCACCTGGCAGCCACTCAGGAACTAGTGATGTTGGAGTAGGACTTCAAGATGTATCATCGGCTACATGGCTTTGTATTAGGAGTCAAGTGAGGTGAACAGAAGCATCTTCTTCTCTATGAAATGTATCATATTCTGTATGAAGTACTAGGTGATTTTTTTCTCAAACCTCTTTAAATCACTCTTATATTTTCTTTGTCAAGTACTTAAGGACAGTTAGAGTTAAGAAATCACCTCTTGGAAATAGATTAATTCTAGATAGATGTAACTAGAGGGATTTTAGTCCCTTCTTCATTTCCTTGTCACAATTAATTTGGAGTCTACTGAACATCATGTCATCAGAGTTTAGCCCTAAAAGAGATATGGACTCCAAACCAATGGAATCATTGAAGAAGATACCAGACTCAAACACAAAAGGAGAAGCAGGGATCTCTAGGCTTGAAATTCCTGAGACTAAAAACTTTGTGCCCAAGACACAAGAAATTTGTTGTTTTCACTACCTCAAAGTAGGTTCTAAAATGGTCCAGGCTTTATCAGCATCAGCTTTTCTTCGCTGTTGCTTTAATAATCTAGCTAAATATTTCATTGCCCTGAGCTCCTCAGAAAACTAAGGAATCCTACTCTGAACTCAAGTACAAAGTCTTGGAAGCAACTGTGTTAATTATCTGTGTCATCTCCGTGTTCCGCAGACTTGAGCATCCCTTTGCAGCCATTAATCTCATGGAGCAGACCCCTGCACAGTTTAGAAGTCCCAGAATCTGAACCTTATCAAGTAGTGATCTGAACACGAGTACAAGGTTCTTATGGCACCCCATCCTCAGATCACCATCATCCTGACCAGAAAAAAACAAAACAAAACATCTACATGGATTGTGCAGGGCCAGATATTAATCAGGACATGCCTATGATTACTATGGAAGCCATAAAATCTTGAGCTGGCCCTAATGAGGATGCTTCAGCACAGATGTTAGACTCCCCCAACACAATAAGTGTGGGAGAGATTAACACCACTTCTGAGATGGCCTCCAGCAGTCCTGGAAGGAAGGCAGCTGGACAATGAAGTGCACGGTTTACCAACAGGATTATGTGGCAGTTGCCAAGTAACCATGTTTACTTTTCATTTCTCAGAGTACAATGTCAAACCACAGACAATTGTTTCTTCTTGCTCTGCTTCGCACAACTGTTTCTGAATAACTTATCCCCCATAAAGGGTCAACATGCTTTCTCAACTGTGGCTTGACTATAAAGTCTGTTTTGGTTTGGTTTTGATATATGCACAGAAATAACAGACTCCTTTGCATTCTTTAGTTTTTTATTCCCACTCTTTACAGAGACATTCACTTGTGCCTCTATAGCTCTTGTGCCTATTTTCTACCTATAATGTTTATGACCAAGTGATTTGTAGTCCAAAAATATGTAAATTTCCAAGTGTCATAATACTTTTGTTGTTGGCTGGGTTAGTGTGATTTTTAATGAGTGCAGATGAAAGAAAACCAAGCGAGACAGCTGTTACTGCACTATCCATCTTCAGATCCATATTTTCTATTGGAGTTCACCCTGTTTTAAAGCTATGCTAAAGCTGCTGGTTCCTTACTACAGCTTACACAGTGGGATTCTGCATTGGCAACAGAATCCCTGCTGAAATTGTAGTAGACGAGGAAGGTGGATCATTGAGGCACTGAGAAGAAAATGAAATAATCTCTGCAGGGATGGCTGTCTTTAAAGAAGGGAACACTCTTGGATCCTGAGATTTATGTTTTCAGTCTGGCAAATACCCCTTTCCACTTGACAGCATAAATGCCTGAAATATCTGATGGGCAGTGTCTACTGTTCAGGAGCAACTGCATAAATCAGTTGATAAATACCTATAAATAGACAGATTTTTGTTCCAAAAATGTATACACTCTTAACAGTTTATAATTCTGTGAGGAACTGCCAAGGAGGCTGTGGGTGAGATTTTAGGGGGATGATGAGTTTTAAATATAGTTTTTAAATTGTATTAATTGTATTTTAACTGTATATCCACACACTAACATTTCATTGTTTTTAATTCATGTATTTGCATTGTTTTAATTTGTTATTAATCTCTACAGAGAGAAAACCGGATATAAACAAAGATCATTATCATCCGATGATTCATATGATAGGAGTGAATATCATATTTTTGTTTTAGGGTATCTTTTTGGATATAAGAAATAAATATTAATTATTTCTACAGATTTGAACTTCTCTAAACTTTACAGGGCAGTTCTCCAACCAAAATACGCATACAGTAGAGTCTCACTTATCCAACATAAATGGGCCGGCAGAATGTTGGATAAGCGAATATGTTGGATAATAAGGAGGGATTAAGGAAAAGTCTATTACACATCAAATTAGGTTATGATTTTACAAATTAAGCACCCAAACATCATGTTTAACTACAAATTTGACAGAAAAAGTAGTTCAATACGCAGTAATGCTATGTAGTAATTACTGTATTTACGAATTTAGCACTAAAATATCATGATGTATTGAAAACATTGACTACAAAAATGCGTTGAATAATCCAGAACATTGGATAAGCGAGTGTTGGATAAGTGAGACTCTACTGCAGTATATATTACAAGTGTGAATAGAAGATGCATATATACTCATATCAAATAAGATAAATGTGGACAAAAACATAAGAATCTGTTCAAAGGTGAAAAAAGAAGGCAGAATAAAATTTAAAATTGGGAAAAATGGCAAAATTGATTGGAACCAACAAATTTATTTTTCTATTACATGCAATAATAGTTCCATAAAAATGTTGTTTCTTGTGCAAATGATTCTGCAATTGAGGATTAAATCTACATAAACAATGAATTACACACAAAAATTCCCTTTGTAGAACATACTATGTAAAACTGTGTGAATTTTGTCCCAAAATGTGAATAGGCTTTCAAAAGTGTTTGGTTTCAAAGACGTTTTGACATTGAGGGGAAATGATCGAAACTAGTTATTGCTTCCTTTAAGAAAAAAATAGTGAGGAGTTACACTTCAGTAAAGAACAGAGCAGGATTGATCATTTAATTCGGTAAAGTATGCCTTCAAAATAGTGTCACCATTTTTTAAATAAAAAATGCCATCTCTTTTCTATGCAATGTATTCAACAGATGGATGGCTACCTCGATTACCAAGAGTGTGTTCTCCTACTGAAATTCCTAGAGCACTGCTATATGCCAGTTCTGCAGCACACTTTTGTCTGAATGCTTTTTAACAGTTTGTGCAAAATTCTTCTCTAGGATCAGCACTTCCATCTGTTGCAATGGCACTCTGTCCATTCACCTGTCTGGTTTTTATTATACAAATGCCAAATAAAGATATGCTAAAATAAAATTCTGGACACTTGGGATAGAATCCCTTATTTCTCTGTGTGTATGCGGTTTCAAATCACTTTTCAATGTATGATGATCCCATAAATTTCATAATTGTCTCAGGCATAGAGGGGATTTTGCCAGTGCCTTTCTCTTAAATAGAGCCTACAGCACCTGAGATTCATTGCCAATTTCCCATCCATCTCAGCTTCCAAGATCAGCTCGAATCTAGTATCTTTAGAGTATTTAGGACCCACATAATATCTAGGTAGTGGAAAAATATGTGTTTTGTGTCTTCAAGTTTTGTCTGACTTATAGCAATCCTTGTTATTCAGAGGGTTTGAGACAAAGGGCCCATCCAGGCAGGCCTTTAAGCTGAGACCTGTCTCAATTTTACCGGAGGCACTCAAACAACACATCTTTACACATGATGATTTTCATTGCTGCCCTTCCAAGTCCTATTCTTCTGATTTCTTGACTACAGACTCCGATTTTATTTATGACTGAGGAAAGGTATAGACAATTTTGGACTATTTCAATGTCTGTTCCATTATTTATTTATTTATGACATTTCTACCCCGCCTTTCTCAACCCCAGAGGGGACTCAAGGCGGTTTACATATAGGCAACTATTCAATGCTTTAAAAACAGTGTACAATTCAAGTCAATGTCGCAAAAGAATTATAAAATACATTAAAAGAATTAAAACATTTAAAACAATACATTCACAGTTAATTACGTAATCCACAAGTGAAAACCAGGCCGTTCCAAGAGTCATTGCACATCATCAATCCATATATGTTTATTGCACTAGTTCTCCAAAAGCTTGGTCACAAAGCCATGTTTTTACTCTCTTATGGAAGGTTAAGAGAGAGGGGGCTGATCTAGTATCATCCACCTTAAAATCATATAAATCATATGTGCCCATTATTTTTGTTGTCTTAGTGTTCAAATGTAACCCTGTTTTTGCACTTCCTTCCATTAGCTGGCTTTTGTAGCAATGTGGTATCATCTGCATATTGGAAACCATTTATGTTTTTGTTTTCTTCTATTTCTTCTCATTTGTTTTTAAGATAGTTCTCTTTATCCCTAAGTACACACTTAGGATTCTGGCTGTATTTCTGTCACCCTTTACTTTTGTTTTATTACCTGTTCATACCTCTATCCTCCAATGAACCTTTTCTTTCTTTATAGCTGTATATATTTTCCTTTTGCATTATTCCCTGGCAGTATTCCTGGCTTTGGTTCACAGTTCTGGCACCCAATCAGTTAGGCTTAATAATTCAGATCTGTTCTTTACATGATTGACTAATTCTAACAATCTCAATGGACTACTATTCTACTTCCTTATGTTTTTATTATTAATTTGGAAAGGAAATCCTTGCCAAATGTAAGTTCATGAGAAGTTAATTGTGTAGGTCATATTTTATGCAAATGAAATCTTAAGGAGACTGGTGATAAAAATATCACTAACCTACATTTTATAATCCTGCATCAACAGAGGACATGTTTTAATAGACACACTAAAAATAAAAGAAAGATGATACATTTAAATGCAATGACTGACAGTGTGGGCATCTTCTCGAGTTATTCCAATGAAATATTTTCAGTAGGAACAGCTGAATAATAAGCATTTGAAGGAATAGTCTCTTCTAATTGTTGTGTGCCATATCCTGGCAATGGTATTTTTTCCATAGTCTACTACATGTTAAAGAAGACACATTATGAAAGTGTTATAGGGAACATAGTTCAGTTGACAAACCTGGATTTCTACCTTGTATTAAAAATGTCTTTCTCCATTTGCATGTAGATTTTTCATATCAGAAAGGAATCTATGCAGACATCATTTTCCCTTGGATCTGTATGGAACTTAGTTGATGTAATTATCCTGAAAATTGTGACAATATGGTGTCAATACTATGAACAGGTATGCCTTTGTGACATTGGGTTAAACAAACAAACAAACAAACCAACAAACAAACAAACAAATGAATGCCATTTTAAAACTACAGAATATAACCAAATTCTAAATTATTCCCAACCAATGAAATAATTGGACCACGCACAAGTATTGGCTAAACATATGAACCACTGTATTTAAATTTGCTCCTATTTAAAGATTTTTTTTGTTTTTGAGATGTGTAAAAGGGGTGAGACCTAGTGTGGGGCCTCTTCCCCTGCTGATTTTGAGTGAAAATACTTGAACCCCAGAGAGAAACCCACCTTGTGGGTTGCTACCCAGCTTGCAGTCTAATGGAAGGCCAGCCCAAGGATCAAACCCCCAAGTTGCATGGCCTCTAATGAGGCTAAAACCTGAAGCCACCACAAAGACAGTCTCCTTCCCATCCATCATATTACATGAACACTATCAATGGTCTCAGTGGCTACTCTTTCACCAAAATGGGTGCTATTTCTCCCCATCCCTGTGATGTCCCATGGGCCATGGAGTCCTGATCCCAGTGCCATTGTGGCTGATGAGGAGGAAAACAGAGGATTTTTGCTGACTCAGCAAGAGCTGGAATCTTTCCAGATGCCTGATGTTGATGTTTCTTCCCGAGAGCCCATTATGGAAGACCTTGACCAGGCCTTTCCCACTGCCTCCCCTCCTTTTCCCAGGAAACAGTCCTATGCGGCGGGCAGGAGCGAGAAACAGTAGGTTCGGAGGAGCTTGAGAATAGCAGCTAAACAAGACGCTAATTAGCCATGTTCCCCTGGGAAACTCTAGGGAGGAACGCATCTGGAGGGAAATGTGTTTCGTTCTCCTTTCCCTTGGGAAAGGAAGCTGGACACCTGCTTTGCAGAGAAATGAAACTGGGATAAAAGTGCCCGACACGAAGAACAGATCTACTTCGGGAGTGATTTCGTGGTTCCAGCCAAGTGTGGACTTCGCAAAGTCCGCAACTCCAGTTCCTTGCCTTGCCTTGTCTAGCCAATTGTTCAAGAACTATCTTGCCTTGTTTCCAGCCTTGGACCTTGTTCTTAGAATCAAGCCTGGTTTCTAACTGTCTTACCCTGTTCCCTCCCATTATTCATGTCTTCTGGGATGGCTAGCCATTCTATGTGTTTACTGCGTCTTTCGTCACCTTTCCCCCATTTTCTGTTGCTTGGAGTCAGGTAATACCTGATTCCTGAGGATGGCCACTAGGCTCCGTTCCATGAGCAACAGAAATGCAGCCCCACGGAGTCCCACTGGAAGTGCCCTTATGTCATGTGATGGCACATTGGAAACAGAGCCTAGCAGGCATCTGATGAGGATAAGGTCCTAAGCTACTTTGAGCAGCACATGGGGCAAGCCAAATCGTTGTTTTGCAAGAGATCGTTGTTTTATATAGGTTTATTTGTTTTGCTGATATATTTCCTTGTGTAAAGTTGATGGTCTGTTTTATTGAATGGTGCACATTGAAACATTTATTGAAATGCATAATTTCATTGTTCAGTTGTCTGGATGAATAATAACATATTTATAAATGTAAAAATGAGAAAATACTGATTTGAGACTGAGCATTGCCTCCAACATTTCACAGGTGAAAACTGGGAAGTGAAGTTGAGCAACGTCAGAGTGTTAAAAATCATGTGACCAGGTGACATGAGAGCAAAAGTCATTAACGAAAAGAACACAGAGAAACCTTGTAATGTATGTACTGGTTTTAATAAATACTGGAGAGGGGAACTATATCAATAATAAATAATGTAATTATGTGTGTGTTTATAACCGTGTTAACAATAAATACTATATTTTAGAATATATTACTGTACCAAACACTGCTCAAATATACAGCTTTCTCTCCAAACCATAGTCCATGTGTGACCTATGTATTGATAACCAGTTCCTGCCCAATTCAAATTATTGTTCTTTTTATGTGTTTTTATGTCAATTCTAATCTATAGCAAATTCATCATGGGGTGTTCTTGATGAGATGTGTACTAAAGGTGTGCGAAGCAGCAGAAATCTATTCTCTTTTCGTTTCGAATTTCAGGTGCTCCCCATTCTGTTTTCAGGAAGATTCTGGAAAATTGCAAGGGGGCAGTTCAGATTCATAATTCAGAATCCTATGGTCTGTTTTTGTTTCAGTAAGATTCGGTCCATTGGTGCCTGGGCTGTGGCGCAAGCTGGTGAGCAGCCAGCTGCAGCCAGCTGAGACCAATCACTCTGACTAAGAGGTCATGAGTTCGAGGCCAGCTCGGAGCCTGCATTTGTCTTCTGTCTTTGTTCTATGTCAAGGCATTGAATGTTTGCCTTATATGTGTAATGTGATCCGCCCTGAGTCCCCTTTGGGGTGAGAAGGGCTGAATATAAATACTGTAAATAAATAAATGGGAAAATTTAGAGGCTGGTTTCGCCATCATTTTTATGGCTCTCAGGATGAAACTTGGCAGCCATAAAAATGACAGAGAAACCAGCCTCTAAAGTTTAGCCTAAAGGGACCCCAAATGTAAGCACTTTGGGTGAGTCACACACTCTCAGCTTCAAAGGATTGAAAGATTTTAAAAATGGCTGTCAAGATTAAACTTTGCACGCTTGTAGGGCACATTTATAGCTGTAAGTCTGCCAAGTTTTATGATATTTCACTCATCTATTGATTTTTTGGAATTTTGAAAATTTTCTCTCTCATTTACTTAGAGGAGACAACTTGCAGGACAAAAACAGGGAATTCTTGGACTTGAAGTACAGGACAATGGAGAGGAAAACCAGCCTGTAATTGAGGAAGGCAGATTACGTAATGCAGCAAATGTGGCAGCGCTCAGCCCCATAGAAAAAAAAAAGTTAGGATTTAAATGAACCTAACAAACTTTTCCTGGAATTTCATGGGAGTGTATGTTTTGTTCTGTTTTGGTTCTGTTTTGGCCTTCCAGCATTTTGTTTCGACAGTTCATATCTATAAATGACCTAATTTTACCAAATTCGGCTGAATTCCAAATTGACTGATGGACTCTGTATACACCCCTTAATGTGACAAGGGTTCTTTCTCCCAACCTGGACATTCCACAGATAGATAGATGATAGATAGATAGATAGATAGATAGATAGATAGATAGATAGATATACACACACACACACACTTCATTTGCCTCACCTCTAGCAGACTGCAGAAGATGCCAGCCACAGATGCAAATGAAATGTCAGGAGAAAACGCTGCTGAAACTTGGCCATACAGCCCGAAAAACTCATAGCAACCCAGTGATTCTGGCCATAAAAGCTTTCGACAACACATTGTACAGATGAAGTTTGCTATTTGCCTTCCCCTAAGATTGAATGTGTGCGGTTTACATATAAATCAAGTCAGATCTTAGCTTCTCTGTAATGCTCACCTTGATTCATTCATAGCATCTCAGACTAACCTACTTTAGAGTTGTTAGAATAAAAATGGTGATACCAAAATATTGTACAAAATTTTTAACTCCAGAGGGTTATGTTTAGATGGATCTAGTTTGAAAATATGATTGTCATAAAGAAATTCATGCACTCCTGTGCTTATTTATCTAGAAGTCAGTTCCATCAAACTTATACGAAGGTTTCCTCTGTGTAGATTTTTTTTTTTTGCTGTTGTTGCTGTTACCATTATAATCTTTAATTATACCCTGCCTTTCCTGCAATATAGGCCATCAATGTAGTAATATGTGGTTTGTGGTTGGTAAATCAAAAGGAGTGGGTGCAGAAAACCAGCAAAATTAAGCTTTAAGGTATAAACAAAATACTTGATATGTTGTGAAATGCTTTCATCACCAAAATCATGGGGTTACTGTGATTTTTCCAGGCTGTATGGTCATGTTCCAGAAGTATTCTCTCCTGACGTTTCACCCACATCTATGGCATTGGTTGTTGGCTGAAAAGCAAGCTTTGAAGTCAACTGCAAACCGGCTTGTTTAAGAAGAAGAAAAAAGAAAGTGAAATCATTAAAACAAACTGAAAAAAATGGGAATGCGAAGGAGTATCTGCGGAGTTTCCAGCTAATCCATGATTGTTGGAAGTGAATGTTTGTAAGAGATGGGAGGGAATGCAAAAATATGTCATTACCTTTGTGACCGCATTTCCCCCTATGAACCCGCATGATCTCTTCTTTCATCGGGGGAGGCCCTCCTCTCACTTCTGCCGCCGTCACAAGCGCGGTTGGTGGGGATGAGGGAGAGGGCCTTCGCTGTGGTCGCCCCCCGGCTCTGGAACACACTCCCAAGGGAAATTAGGCTAGCTGCCACCTTGGAAGGGTTTAGGAAGAGCCTGGAAACTTGGCTGTTTACACAGGCTTTTGAATAAGTACCACCCACTTGAATGTTACATTCTCGTACTAATGGTTATCCCTGATCGGTTGCATCCGCATGGGTAATTTCTTGATATAGTCTCATGGTTCAACTCACTTTTGGGTTCTCCCCCATGATCTTATAGCACTTTTAACTTCCTCCATGTTTACAAGTCTCACTTAGTGCACTTTTGACCAGCCCATCCTTATGTTTTATTGCTGCGTTTTAACTTTGTCTTATTAATGGTTACGATTTTATTGTATGTTTTCATTTTCATTCGTGTGTTTTCGGTATTTGATGTTATTGTATGTATGCTTGTTTTGCATTTGTAAGCCGCCCCAAGTCCCTGCAGGGAGATGGAGACGGGGTACAAGAATAAAATTATTATTATTATTATTATTATTATTATTATTATTATTATTATTACAGCAACCCCTAAGCCAAACTCACAAACAACTGGATACTTTCTTTTCTGTACAAGTTGCTGGGGAATTGTTCTCCCTCGAAAGCTTTGGAATCATGTTTATGTGTTGGAAGGAGCACTTTTTAAAGTCCCAAATCCATTTTTTATATACAAGACAAGTCTTTAAGGTGCATTGTAGTGCTTTGAAGCAGAAAGAAATCTGAAAGTGATAGAATAGTTGCAGCTTCTTTTAGATATGTACTGATGGGAAGCAGCTGGAGGCCTTAAAAATAGCATTGAGGAGCAGCTGAAAACCCAGGGGAGTATTTAGCCAAAGAAACCAAATAACATGGAAAAAATAGAAAAACTCAACAGGTTCTCAAAAGGAGAATGTTATAAAGCTTTGTAGGCATCTTCTTGGGGCAAGGTGAACTTGAATGATGGCATCATAGAAGGAAGTTACAAATGGACCCAGATGGTGTCCTTAATGAACAGCTGCAAGTGTCCAAACGTTAATTAGAAAAAAAACATTGAAGAGATTCTGGGTTCTTTCCAGGATAAGATGATGGTAATTTTTTAACAAATATATATATTTTTAGTCACATTGAGGGGGGGGGATTAAATTTTCCCATACTAAATGTGGAAACAAACAACAGTTGCAGAAATATTGACAGATGTATGTAAGACCTGTGGACAATCTGAACTTGTGTGTGGATTGCCAACCAGATGCTGATTCCTAATTCATGCCTGTCAGTTTCTTCACGACATCTGTGTAGATGTCATCAAGCATTTTATATACATGATTAATGCACAGGCATAAAGGTAGCTTCATATGACTAGTTATGTACTATCCCTTATGGTGATTCCTACATGTGAAGTGTGGTGGAATGACAAATGTAAAGACATCTAAGGGCCCTTCCACACAGCCATATAACTCAGAATATCAAGGCAGATAATCCACAGTATCTGCTTTGAACTAGGTTATTTGAAGCCCCTTCCACACAGCTGAATAAAATCCCACATTTTCTCCTTTGAACTAAAATATATGGCAGTGTATACTCAGATAACCCAGTTCAAAGCAGATATTATGGGATTTTCTGCTTTGATAGTCTGGGTTATATGGCTGTGTGGAAAGGCCCTATGTCCACACTGTCATATAATCCAGTTCAATGTAGATCTTCTAAAGCTGTGTGAAAGGAGGCTAACAGAAGTTGGACATACCTCCAACAGAGAGTAGTTTAATAATAATAATAATAATAATAATAATAATAATAATAATAATAATAATAATAATAATTTTATTTATATACCATCCTGTCTCCCCATAGGGATGCATGGCAATGAACAACAAAGTAGCAAATATTCAATGCCGTATAAAATAGAAACACATAAACAGATCCAGATTTAAACCAAAAATGGAACTCATTATAAATAACATGTAACATTTACAATTACACAGTAATCCATCAAGAAAATGCAGGAGTCAGACCAATGAAATATGTTTAAAATTATAAATTATAAAATTATCTATAAAATAACTACTGCCAGCATCCAGGGTAAGTAGTCTATAGAACATCCTAAGCCTCCTCATCTTTATACATCTCAGTGCTTAAGAATATTTTAGTTGTTTTTTAAAGGAATTTAAAGAGGGAGCTGTTTTAATCTTTTAGGGAGGGAATTCCAGAGGTGTGTGTGTGTGTGTGTGTGGGGGGGTGATCACAGAGAAGGTTTCCCTTTGTAGACTATCACCAACGGTTGTTTTCAGGGGCAGTACTATATTTGGATTTCAAGGATTGTTTTCATTATTAAAGGAGCAGCAACAAATATAAACATTTAGTATTAAGTTGTTTGGGTGGGAGATATGTTAAGACTATTTCTGTTGATTTGCTAATATTTGAACAAATTGTCTAGAAATATTGGTCTTCTGGGCATTTGTGATCTGGAACATCTAGGGCAGCATGTCAGGGAGAGAAAAAAAAATACAACCTATCCTTTTGAAAAGCACAGTTTCCCAGTGTGGTGTTTCTGGTGGCATATTATTATGGTAATAGCCCCTATTCTCAAAAAAAAAAAAAGCTGGAAATTCTCCCCTTCCTGCCTGCCTGCCTGCCTACCAGGAAAGCTTCAAAGGAAAGGAAGGAAAGATACAAACAAGAAAGAAAGAAAAAGAAAAGAGGAAGGAAGGAAGAAAAAAGAGGGAAAGGAAAACAAGGAAAAGAAAGGAAGAAATGCAAGAAAGGTGTATGAAGGAAAGGAAGAAGAGAATGAAAACAGATAAAAGCATAGAGGGGAAGGCAGGAAGGCAGGAAGGCAGGAAGGCAGGAAGGAAGGAAGGAAGGAAGGAAGGAAGGAAGGAGAGTGGGAGAAAGTGTATGAGAAAAAGCAAGTGAAAAAGGAAAGAAACAAAGAAGAGAGGGACAAGATGTGTGATGGAAAGGGAGGAAAGAACTGTCTCAAGGACCTCATCACATTGAGATTTCCCAGTATCCTGGATGCTTCCAAGATTCTGGGAGGATGGAGCCTGCTGGGGCCCAACAGATGACACAGGGCTACTTCTGGCAGAGCTCCGAGCTTCCAGCATCCTGGCAGCATCCTAGGATACTGCCCAGAGAACACGGGAGGCTTCCCATGTTCTCATAAACAAGCATGGGGCGAGCACTGGGGGAAGCCAGGTGGTGATGCTCCCCTCCGCCCCCTTGGGATGGATAAGGGGGAGATGTGGCCAATGTGGGGCATGGGGCGACAGTTTCCCCTGCTGCCCACCAGATTTGTCATGCTACCTGGCAAATCCCCTCACTATTTCCCACTCTTTGAACTTCAATGAGATGAGGTCCTAAGATAGAGCAAAAGCAACATCTATTCCCTACTGTATTAACCCCATGTATTTGTGTGTTTTTGGCTGTGCATTTTTTTTAACTTTCTGGAGTATTTTCCTATCTCCAGTAAAATTGGAATGTCTTCAGGACTTGGGTTTTTTTTATCATGGGGCTCATCTATACAGGCTACCACTACTGTCCTTTTTATCTGCACTCATTGGTTTAAAGAAAAGGTGATGGATTGGGATCATGTCACCACCATCACTGCTCTCAGTTGGCACAGAGCTCCATGAGACTTTCTGGCCATTGTGAGTGACCTATGTTGATATCAACAGAGGTGTTTACACAATCAAAAAGTGGATTGCCTGGGCACATCTATTAGTATCAATATGGGGTGACCACATTGCTCAGGAGCTCTTACTAAGCTCTGTTGCTGTCTGGGAGTGACAACAGTGACACAGACAGTAAGGTGACAGTCCAATGGCATCAATGTGGTCTCGACCTGGCTGAACCATCAGGACTCCAACCAGCTGCCACCTTAGATTTGGGATGGTGTATGTGGCTGCCTCCAGGGCCAGTCTGTAACATTTCTGCTTCAGACTGTCCCTGGATTAACTAGTTACCATAGATGAGGTCATGGTTAGGACATGATGTACTCTAGTATTTCCTGACCTCAATGAGAATTCCAATGCCTCCTCTATTCTCCTGTGTAAATATAAATCTGTTTTTCATAGCAGATCACTTCATTAAGGTTCACAAAGAATTGTATGGAATAGTTTTCTTACAATTCATAATACTCTGAGAAACACAGTGGGAAGCAGCCATCTATCTACTCAGACACTTGGTGATAAATTTTATATAAGTCCTGACAATCATAGCCTTTAAATCTGTTGCATTTGTCTGCATGTTGACTCAACATTTGACAATTGATTCAATGGATCTGCTCTAGTTGAAACTGACTAATTGGGTTCTAGATTTTTTTGTTTCAGCTATTTTTGTACTTGGCAGGAACAGGGGGAGGGACAAACCCTGCACATGGCAAGTAGGTAATGAAATGTATATAAATTGTTTACCATTTGTTAAGAAACAGTGCTACAGAATGTCTACATTTCAGGCTTAGTTTTGTTTGGATTCTGCAATAAAATGTATATCTGGAAGATGTTGGTTTGTTGTCCTAGTGCATGGTAGTTAAAAATAACATGTAGGCTGCAAAGTTTTTTTGTCCCAAACCTAAAATGTATCAGTATGTTATGTAGACTACTTTACACCTCTTTTTCAGTATTATTAAATCTTTCTATTTTTCATGTTTAGCCTTTCTGGTGCTCTCAATAAGTGCTTGAGCACAGTAGCTTTTCCTATAAAAAGAAAAGTAATGAACAACGGGACTTGCATTCCTTTGTAAAGCACTTAAGGCCTAAGCATGGACATTCTTAGATAAGTGCTAATTAATATTAATTCTGTTTTAATGTATTTTCAGTGTTAAATTGTGTTTCCCCTATTTATTTCAGAGAACATAAATCGCAAAGAATTAGTTCCTGTAGGGAATCATTAAATATAATGTTGTCTTTCTTCTCCATATTCTTTTTTCCCTAGAGCAATTGTGAGGAACTGTTTTCCCTGAAAGGGCGACAATCTCTCAAACCAAAATTCTTCAGTAAAAATAAATATAGATCAAATGTTACTCATTTCTGCTTGCCTTGACCTAACAATGCTTGCAACATTTGAAAGTGTTATATAGACATTACATGAAATGGAATTATATTTAGAGACTTGGTCTGCTTTTACTGAAAACTAACAATAACAACCCCTTTCTCTCCCATTCCATCTCTCACTCTTTTGAATGTTGGAATATTATAAAATGATTCTAATTACGTAAATAGATTAACTAAACAGCTGTCCAATCCTGATTTACCAGGCAGCAATTGCTGCAAGCAATGGTCTCTTCTCCTATAGACTGGGGCACAACTGACAGATATTTCTAGCCATGTCTATCCCATGACCAATCTCCAATTGCTCAATTGCATTAATTCATTAGAACAGTGGTTCTCAACCTGGGATACCCAGATGTTTTTGGCCTACAACTCTCAGAAATCCTAGAAATCCCAGCCAGTTTACCAGCTGTTAGGATTTCTGGAGTTGAAGGCCAAAAACATCTGGGGACCTCAGGTTGAGAACCACTGCATTAGAATTAGGTATCTAAAAGGTTTCCTATTCATTTTAAAAGAAGCAATGGTACTGTAGGCACAGAAATAAATGGTCTTTATGCAGATGTATTAAGTTACTTTTCTTGGGTATAAAGGGCCAATGCCTCTTTAAGACATTCTTGTTTGCAGTGCTCCAAGTAACACATTTCCATAATTATGCTTCTCTGCTTCCACACATAATTTTTGTATAACTTTAAGGCTTTCATACAAGTGCCATGACATGGGTAGCTTTCTCTTCCCCCGTGCTCTCATTAACATAATGGCATTACAGGATATCTTTTCCTAGGTTTTTATTCTTAATCAAGTTGGACAAATAACAGCTCAGACTGTGTAAGTGATTTGTCTTTACAGAATAACAATCCTTCCAAAGGGATCCTCTTCTAATCCTCTCATTATCAATGTAACTTCAGATTGTCAGAACTGATAAAGCCACAAAAGACATTCAAGATGGGCAAAGTCCAGTTTATTGGTTCAAATGTCAATTTTCCAGCTCAGTAGTTATCTCACAGCTATGTACCACTTGGTTGAACAATATTTGTAGACAAATATTGATTTTTTTTTACCACTCTTCCAACAGTCTGGTTTTTGGATGCTGTTGTCAGACTGATTTTTTTTTTACAAGAACTCGAATAACTAGCAAAACACTATTTAATCCTTCAGTGAGGAGATATTTTATATAAGTTGGAGAAATATAACAAATATCTCAAATTACATGTTTGCCATTCCCACCCCTTAAAACATCATATTAACCCTTTTCACAAAGTCTGTATTGTCCAGTGAATTCTTTGACTACCACATACACCGATGATGTTCAATATCATTGTTACATTAAAGATATTTTAGTGGAGTTTTTCACCAAGTTACGAGAAAACATAAAATCTTGGTACTGATCTTTCCGTTCATAATCCCCCCGCCCACCAACAAACCAGCCTTCCTTGCCTGGATTTCTTTCATAATGGGAACAATTATGAATTTACAGACTGTCTAGGATGCATTCTTAGAAAAGCAGCATTGATCAGATAGCAATTTGCTTGTGAAAATCTTGGTTTTATAACACTACAGTTATTTTGCTCCAGTTCTTCAAAGTGGAATTGAACAATGTAACCTTTTTTCCCAAGAAACTCATAACCATTCTAAACCTATTATAAGGCAAGACAGAAGAAATTGACATCTGAGAATAGATCTCAGTTTCTCAGAGTGCAAATGAAACATAAACTATATTCATCTGAGCTTGGTCAGCTTTTTTTCAAATGTTTCATGTTTTGGTATTTTTATGGCTGTCTGGAACCAAACTTTAGCAGATACCAAGGGAAAACTGTAATTTTTAAAAAATTCTATATGGAACTGAACAAGATATTATGCATTTATTTATTTAATGCTAGTTTGGGGATGATTGCTATAATGGGGTTGTTGTGTGTTTTCTGGGCTGTATGGCCATGTTCCAGAAACATTCTCTCTTTTAAAAAAATTAGTGTATATAAAGTTGTAGTACATCGAAAGAGTGAGAACAATAATTGTAAGAAAAGTGAAGAAAGAAAGAGGGGTAGGGAAGAGTGGGGGAGGAGGGAGGGAAGGGAAAAAGGAAAAATAGGGAAAGAAAGAAAATAATAATAATAAAAAAGGGAAAAAAGAAAAAAGAAAAAAAGGATGAATGTATATATATGTACATACACATACACATACACATAAAACACACCGACATACAGCAACCGGAAAAAAAAGGCTGTTAAAAGAAAAAAAAATCCACGTCGACTTCCTTCTAGTTCTTTGTGGGTTGGTTCTTCCCTGATTCTCTAGATTGCCCCTCCAGTGGGGGTATTGTTTGTTACTTATTCCTCTTCCAGTATTCATTTATTTCTTCTTCTTCTTCTGAGGTACTTCTCTACCTGTTCACAATCTGTTTGTTTTATAGGGTTGCCTGAGTTCTTTTTAATTAGAAAGGTCAATTTGTCCATGTCCTTAATATCCATCACTTTTATTCTCCATTGATCAAGGTCTGGTGTTTCTTCTAATTTCCAATACTTTGCAGAAATGTATTGGCTGCTGTAGTCATATAAGTGAATAAAATGTCCTCATTTAATGTCAGAAACATTCTCTCCTGACGTTTCACTCACATCTATGACAGGCATCCTCAGAGGTTGTGAGGTATATTGCCATAATGGTTATTGGATACAAAAGAAATAAAAAGCTTAACATTTGCGACATCATGGAAGTATCTGTTCCTTTCACTTTTCACCACAGTCTTTCCTTACCTCAGTACATAAATGCCAGTAATTCTCTGCTTAGAATATTAGGTGTTGTGCATTTCATTATAATTGCTTTGGCCCTCTTCATGCTCAGCCATCCCTTTTGACCATGCTTTGATTTAATCAGCCTGGTTTTCATCAATGAAAGTAAAATAGCATGGTTATGTTCCATAACTAACTCCTCCCTGCTCAAACAACACATATAAGCAATTCTGCTTGGAGGGATGCTCACACATCTAAAAGTTAATATTTTCTTTAAAGTCGCAGGATATAATGCAAGATCCTTTTTAAAAAATGATGTGCATTGTAAACAAATTGCCTTAGATGTCATGTATCAGGATCAGAGCTCCTATGAGGGGAAAACATTTTTCAGTCAGTATAATGAAGCCTTTAATATTATTGCTCAAGAGAACAATAGTGGAATTCAAGCTTTTTAAACTTTCCCACCAGCCGGGTTCGGTAAAATAATAAAGCTTAACAACTGAAAAAAAACAAGAGTCTGGCTAGAGTTACAAGACTGCCAGATAGGTCTAATTGGATGCTGAGCACAAACTAAGTTTAGAACAAGCAGCAAGTAGCTTGGAAAAAGGATAGCTCTTTCCTTAATCTGAATGTAGCTTTTAAGTTTACTTTTAAAATTATAATGATGTAACTGTACAGAGATGTTCCATAACTTAAAAGAAGAACCTATTATGAAATTTGAATTTAAAATGGATTTATCTTCATTAACTTGCAAACACTATCACAAATTTATACCCTATGAAATCTCCAATGAATCAGTATAAATATTTGAAAGCAAGATAATGCAGTTCTGCAATCGAAAAAAAAAGATCATCACAATGAATGAGGTAAAACTATCCAAAGTATCTCGAATTTAAGTTATGCATACATTCTATACTATGTTTTCATGTACAAAATCATTATTCATAGAAATAGGAGCTTTTCACATGGCCCTTTTGGGCCGTGCCATTGCGTTGGCAATCACTTGAATAAGAGAAGGTGCGTGAGATGGCTTGTGGTGCCCCACACGTCCTCATTTCTTCCCCCATCACATGGTAGGAACAGGACAGTATGCTTTGAAACCCTATTCCTGTCCCCATCAGATGGGAGAAACAGTAGCAATGCACTTGCCATGCCACCCTTTCCCCCATTATATGAGGGAAAGGGGAGGAAAGTGTGGGTAGCTCTGTTGAAGCTACCCAAGCTACACTTTCCTTCCCATAGTGGTGAAGGAAGCACCTTTTATAATAATAATAATAATAATAATAATAATAATAATAATAATAATAATAAAAAATTTATTTTTATACCCCGCCCCATCTCCCCAAGGGGACTCGGGGCGGCTTACATGGGGCCAAGCCCAGGCAAAACAGACAATATAAAACACAACAATAACACAAATCAATCAACAATAAAGCAAGTCATAAAACAAATAAATTCATATAAAACAAACATGCTTGATAAAATCCTGGGTTGGCTCCTAAAAAGAACTGGGCCATAAAAGTGCTAGTAGTATCAGATACAGTCAGGGAGAGGATGATATAAAACCCATTAAAGTGCTGGGGAAGGCATAAACAAAGGAGACTATGGCCAGCTAAAGGAATAAAGTGCAGTAATGATACATGACCATTACAGAATGCTCCAATGTAGTTGGTGAATATTGTTCTTATTATGCTGACATGAAAATGAAGCACCTGTTCTTCTGTTTCAAGTTTTCATAAAAATTAATAAACACATCATTATCTGAATAGATGTTAATCTTCACCCAAGCAGGAAAATGACTCGGGGAATGATTACAATGCTTGCTTTCTGAATTGTAGGTGAATCGGTGAAATGAATATATCATTTGAATTACAAAATATACAGTCCCTTAGCATCTGCTAGGGTTTCTTTCCAGGACCCCGTATGGCTACTAAAATCTGTGAATGCTGAAGGATGCTGTCCCTTATATAAAATGAGCAAATCCAAGTTTTCTTGTATATATTTTGTGGGTGTGTGTATATTTTCAATCTGTGAGTGGGTGAATCCATAGATACAGAGAGCTGGCTGTACTTTATTTCTGTGCTTCTTTTACAAACATCTAACTGGGTATTTCCTTTTGTGCACATATAAACTAATGTAATATGCTAATTTTAGATCTTTACTTCTGGAAAAATAACTAGTAGGTAAATCATATTATTTGGAGTAAGAAAGGTAGTAATCTAGTGGCAAAATCTAGTTCCAGAGCTTAGTGTTCATATATTATAGACTTAGCTGTGGAATAACAAGGGGAAGCCCGTCCCGTTGTCCAATAGAGAATTCATCATGTAGGAAAGAGCCAAAGAAAAACTGTTCTTACTACGTTCTAGTAACCAGGGCAAAGTTTCACTATGCCCGAAACTACACTTTTTCTTTCATTTTTGTAAAACTGACATAAGAAGGAAACTTCTATATATAGAGAGAGCCCAGGAATTTACACACCTTATCAGGAGGATGCTAGACTCCACAGAAAAACTGCAGGCTATGGTTTCTAGACTTGATGAAATCAAGAGAAATGTGGTTTTTCATTCTTCTGCTATTCCAAATATTTATTTTTCAGACAGGCATTTAGAGCAGATTTGGGACTACTGAGGGTGTCCTGTTTGTCTTTATAATAAACTAATTGAAATGTGTGTTACTATGTGCCCCTTGTTAAGAGGGCAGTGGATGGGAAAGACTGATGATTTCATCTACTTATTTTTGCCAGCATGTGTTCAGACTGAGAAACCATCTTACTAGCTCTGAATTTAAAATGAGAATCTACAGTTGCTACGTGTGTTTTGCCCTGTGACATTTTGGTCTTCCTGAGCTGTTTTAAAAAAACCATCTCTGTGGTTGTGTTGCAGCTTCTCTATAATACTCTGATGTCCCCCATTGACACAGGATTATCTGTACTGTCAGTGTCAATGTACTGAACTCAGCATGGGCAGTTTCCAGCACGGTGCTTTGAATTCTGCAGTGCAGTGATTCAGCACTATGAACTCTATATGAAACATTCTTTTATTACAGCAGCATACAATTTATGGGGGAAGCTCCTTCAGCACATGTATCACACATGTAAAAAGATTTGTCTGATTTGGAGAAAGGCATCACCCTTTCAGAGAGAATCTGTGCTTGGCTCCATTGGACGCTTTCACCATAGTTGGGAGCAGGACTTCCCCTGGAAGCCACATGACATTGTGTGATGGCTAGTGTGGGGCTCCGTCCATTAGATGGGGTGAAAGTGCCCTAGGATGCTACATCCCCCCCCCCAATCTGATGAGATTCTTGGCTTCCTTCTTATGAGTGTAAAAGAAATTAATGTGTATTTTGTATCAATACATTGAATGCAGACCACATCAGTAAACCACTATGCACTTGAATATATTTCAGAAGTCTTCTTTCCAGTTTACAACTCAAAACTGTATATCTTGTACACAAAGCTTTATTGGAAATGCATACAGAACATACCCTCCATCAATGTTGATTGATTTGATTAACATGGTCTTTCTAGGAATCTATACATCCTCCAGCAAAACCAAATAATTGCACAGGAGGGCCTAGAAATCACCAGAGAGCTATATTGAGAGTATAATGCTCATAAAAGATATACACATTAAAAAGCTTAATAAATCAAAATTTCATGAATCTTGAAATTGTTACAAAACTTTCTAAGGATTGGGACTCAACAGATTGTCAGTCTGTTAAGAAAAATTAATCCTCCCAATGTACCTCCAAGAACAAAGTGGTACATCATCAGCACAAGGAGCCTCCAGTGGAGTAGTGGGTTAAAGCCTCGTGACTTGAAGGTTGGGTTGCTGACCTGAAGGCTGCCAGGTTCGAATCCCACCCGGGGAGAGCGCGGATGAGCTCCCTCTATCAGCTCCAGCTCCATGCGGGGACGTGAGAAATGCCTCCCACAAGGATGGTAAAAACATCAAAACATCCAGGCGTCCCCTGGGCAACGTCCTTGCAGATGGCCAATTCTCTCACTCCAGGAGCGACTCAAGTTGCTCCTGACACACACAAAAATCATCAGCACATAACATCTTGAGAATATGTTAGAATATTTTAAATATCTCTTATTTTGTCATGATAATGTGAAAGTTTATAGCTCAATGATCAAGAAAAGGCCAAAAAAGAAGAACCACTGCTTTTGGTGAAGAACATTGCTGACATCTGAAGTTTGAAAAAGATCATATAGATAATGTCTGAGATGTATGGAACAAATGTCTCTGATCCCTAGGCAGATCTACTAAAGAATGGATGGCCAGCAAACTAGGAAATTTAAACTTCTTTAGTCTCTAAGCAGGCTTACTAAAGAATGGCTGCTAACTAGGAAATTTCAACTTCTGTGGTAAAAGACTGAACACATAACCTTTATCAAAATGCTATATCAGGACTTGACATGAACTATTCATACTAGAAGGCCCTCAAATACTTCTGATATATCATAACTAACATAAAGGGCTGACCAACACTGACACTGATAAAGGGCCGCCAGGTCATGAATCCAAAATTCCTCATATCTCCTCATACTAGATATGGACTTTTGAATGAGTTGTGGCAGAATAACATGTTGAAAACACAACACATTTTGGGTCATTTCTCTAAACAAAGTATATATTGCTTTAATCCAGTATTATAGGAGCTAAATTAAAATCTAAAAATAGTTAATTTAGAAAAAGTTGACCACTGCCATGCATGAGTTCAGCCCCTTAGAATCTGATTGCAATTTCCATCACTTTAAGCTTTGGCAATTTTTGCCTACATTTGTAGTACATTCAATTTAAACAAATTTATATGGACAAAGGATTAGTTATTGTGATATTTTCACCCAGAAGCATTTTTACTCTCTTATACTATATGACTCACTAGCTGACCTCTTGCATCTCACAGCATCAGATATGGAGACCAGAATTTGTGTCTATCAAATCAAGCCTGAAATCAAAAATAATTAATACTGGTGTAAGCAAATATCATAGTTTATTTATTTAAAAAACACACAAACATATTAAGTAAACCAAATGTTGATAATTTTTTTACATTTGTTAAAAGAAATAAGTTGCTTGTTACCAGCATGTAATTTTTTTCACCATACCTGCCCCAAACTGAAAAAAGATGTAATGTACTATATTTTCTTAGAGGATTTTGACCTAATTTTTATTGTCTGTAACAATGATGACTTTCCATGGATTCTCATAATTAGTGACAAGAGACTGGAGCTTTCATCAAATGGTATTAAGATTGGGCTTGCATATTTCAGAAATATGTTGTTTATCCTTTCTGTCCCATTATCCATAAGACCTAAGATTTTTTGGTTATGGCAATAATCAAAAGCTGCTTACTTCATTGAACAGCAGTCGTTAAAAATGAAGAAAAAAGTCCAACCTAGCACCCAGAAAGGGGATTTGTTCACAATCAAAGGACCTCAGTGGGCAGATGGAAATACAGTCTTTGGTTAAATAATGTGAATATTGAACTGCGTGTTTTTGATACATTTTTTCTCATACCTGAAGCTCATATTTAACCTGCATTGAATAATTACCCTCTATGGGCAAGACTGTTTGCATAGGGGTGGTATGGAGGAATCACACCTCTTGTTCTGATTCTGCTCCTATATACTGCAAGAATGGTGAACACTTCATCTACATAGTAGCCCATGAATGTACATGTTAGGGGTGTATGAAATGGCAGAAATCCAATGTTTTTCATTTTGTTTTTGTTTCAAATTTTGTTTGCCCCCCCCCCCTCGTTTTTGGGAGATTCTTCCCGAAACTTAAACAGAACTCCAGATCCGAAATTATGAATCCCACCAGCCTTGCTCCTAATCTTCCGGAATCTTCCTGAAAACAGAACAATGGATGCCCAAAATTCAAAAGGAAAACAGAATGGATTTCTGCCATTTCACACACCCCTAGTACATGAAGCTTGTTAGGCATGCAGATTTCTCTCTGCATACAGTATAGTCAGTCCATGTTTAACACTAGAAGTATGGTTAGATAGTATGTGGTTCTGCTTCTTTTTCACTTTGACACACTTGCATATTAATTTTTTAAAAGAAAACTGGCCAGTATAATTTTGGTTGTAATTCATAAAGGAAAACAGAATGGATTTCTGCCATTTCACACACCCCTAGTACATGAAGCTTGTTAGGCATGCAGATTTGGGTTACAATTTTTGAAATGTTTATGTTTATGCAGATTTCTCTCTGCATACAGTATAGTATACAGTATAGTCAGTCCATGTTTAACACTAGAAGTATGGTTAGATAGTATGTGGTTCTGCTTCTTTTTCACTTTGACACACTTGCATATTAATTTTTTAAAAGAAAACTGGCCAGATTATGTCTATAGAGAACTCTGGTTGCCCATCCTACACTTATAGGAAATATTCTCTAAATGAAGCATATTAACACCTTCATATGTTAAATTCACTTTATTAGGGAATCAATATTTATACTGGGTTGTTGTATGTCTTTCGGGCTGTGTGGCCATGTTCCAGAGGTAAGCCCGAAAGACATACAAGTATCGCCTACCATAGCAACGAAGGAAATCAACATGTGGCAGTTCCCATGGCAAATAATATAATTTGTATTTAAAGTTTTTTGTTGTTGCTTGCATTGACACTCCAACTTTAAAAAAAGTTCAAGGTTGATAAGATGGAGCATGTACTTACTTCTGGAACATGGCCAACACATTAATATTTATACTAGTTTTTTTCCTTTATTATATCTTCATGATTTTTTAAATCTTAATTGAAATTCAGAAAATATGTTTGTAGGAGGTTGTTTTATGGTCATGGACTAGGGGACTCAAGATGATTTTTCCATTCATTGAATTTTTGAGGAAATATTTTTGGCATAAAGGGAAAGTGGCAAAATACTTTTTAAAAATTGCATTATATGCCTGACTAATGTGCTGTCTTGTTCTAGCCACTTAAACCTCACTTGCAAGTATCGCCTACCATAGCAACGAAGGAAATCAGCATGTGGCAGTTCCCATGGCAAATAATATAATTTGTATTTAAAGTTTTTTGTTGTTGCTTGCATTGACACTCCAACTTTAAAAAAAGTTCAAGGTTGATAAGATGGAGCATGTACTTAACCTAGAGATTTTTCCCCTCAGCAGTATAATTTTGGTTGTAATTCATAAAGTTGATTTGGGTTACAATTTTTGAAATGTTTATGAGAATCTCTGCCTCCACTCTGAAATATTTGTGAAGATTTGTATGCATGGAGATGAACAGCTTTATATTGATCAGTAAACAGTGAGATAAGATTTTCTTCCATCACACGCTAGTAGTCTTTTTATTTAATGCTGTTTAAACATTTTTGGAAGTGTCCAATTTATAAATAGACATGGATAGCATTCCTTCTGTCATGTATATAATTGCATTTGAAAATAAAATGCATCCTTAACAGCTTGGATGCATTGGCATCTGTCTTTTTTATATAAAAAATTTGTTTATTTAAGTACTGTATCACATTCAGTGTTTAAATTCTATTTGAAATTGCCATTACAGACTGAGGTAATACAGCTCTCATTGCTGTAGACAAGGAAAATCCTTTCACTACCTTTCTTACTAGGGAAAGGAGGTAGAAAAAAATAGCTGCTTCATTCTGGAGATGATTGTGCAGAAACTAGGAATGCTTCCAAATAGCAATTGAATGCAGGCAAAAATGGCTTAGAATAATCCATTTTCACCCCCATTGGAGTCCCCACGCCAAAACCAAGATTTTCCCTTCTGGGTGGCTAGATGCTGTCCCTAAAACTTATCTAAAAGTGGCTGGCAGCCATTGGGCCTGCTTGCAAAGTTCTCCTGGCATGCCAAAATGGCACCTGAGGAAATGAAAGGGGAGTGAGAGATTTCGAATTAATTCACTTTTACCTGACGTGTTGTTTGGACACTTCAAGTAAAAGCTCAACGGGTCCTGCATTTTTGGGTCTGTCTGGAAGGGCCCTAGATTATTCAGAAACAATTCATGTTTTCATAAACTGAGAAACCAAACATTAGGAATAGAAAGAATATTAATTATTATTCAGCCCCCAGGACAAAATATAGGGTTCCTTTTTTTTTTTTTTCCGTGTCAGGAGCAACCGGAGTTGCTTCTGGAGTGAGAGAATTGGCTGTCTGCAAGGACGTTGCCCAGGGGACGCCCGGATGTTTTTTTTTATGTTTTTTCCATCCTTGTGGGAGGCTTCTCTCATGTCCCCGCATGGAGCTGGAGCTGATAGAGGGAGCTCATCCGCGCTCTCCCCAGGTGGGATTCGAACCTGGCAGCTTTCAGGTCAGCAACCCAACCTTCAAGTCACTTAGTCCACTACGCCATCTGGGGGCTCCCAAAACCCTAAAACTCAGCGAACCCCATCAGGAAGAATAATAGATCAGCAAATATCCTATACAGATTTACCATTGATTGAATATATTGAAGAGCTTCAGAGGAATTATTGTGTAAAAGCCTGTTTTCTGTAGAGAATACTGGATTTTTTTATTTAAAAAACCTACACTTTAGTTTGTTTCTTTATCTCCATGGCACTACAGTTTCTTATGCCACGTGTGTGAGCACTATATCATTTGAAATGTTACCTTGCAAAAGTTTTAATTACAACTAAATTATTTGTTCAGTGGCAAAAAGAAAATAAGTTTCTCTGTTCTTTTCTCTGCACAAATGCATACCAAGGAAGCTGTCAAATCTAATGTTCCTGATTCACACTGTGGTTCTGTATCTGTAACTTTGTGTTTGTTCCATTTCTACTGATATTATTTTTAGAATGAGAGTCTAGATTTCCCTCTTCTTTCTGTTCCATTATAAATCTTACATATCAGTTAGACTATTGCAACTATACAACTCATTTGTCTCATATTCATATATGTAGTTGAAATCCTTGATGGTCAGTGCCAAAAATGGGAATGTAATTGAATGATGGAGAGATCGATAAAGGAGAGGTACTATCTCTAAATGGGAGGTCACTGTCCCATTCTGTTCTTGGATTTAAATCTCCACATTTAAAACCAGGGAAAAATAATGTCAGCATTACCACCTCCTCTTCTTTTTCTTCTCTTTTACAGTGCCACAATGACATAGCTGGTTGTTCTATTCCTTCAATCTCATCTAAGCCTTTAACAGTAGAGGAAATAAGTAGAATGTGCAACAGAGTATATAGAGCGAAATCATCACATTTCAGGAAACAGTAAGCCATGCACTTTTTCGGACTATTGTATGCCATTCCTTTTCTTCCCCAATTTTTCGTTACCAAGCTCAAATATTTGTGTTCAAGAATAATGTTTAATGCATTTTCTGCTGACTGTTCTGCCATCTAAGGGATGATGGCATTCTGTCTACTTGAAGACTAGGGTGTGACAATATGAATTTATTATTACATAGTTTTCTCTTTGGTAGGAATAGATTTCTTTGTCAATTTTCTTCTTTTTTTAAGCAATGTTCTTTTTGCTTCAAGAGTGTCTTTGAAAATTGTGTCAAATTGATAGTTTGGAACTTATTATATGCAAAATTCACACATGGTATTCTTGTGCAGAAAATGTTGAATGTTGTTTTTAAAACAAAACAAATACAGATAAAATTTGCACAGAATGACTCATGACCTGCAAAAGATTGTTGCCAGTCCAGGCTTCTTCTCATCATGGTTTCCGGACAATCTAGAAATATGTTTTTGCAACATTTTCTGAATATGTTCAAATATTCTTCCCATCCCAGCTATGCATGAACTTTTCTTCTTCTTCTTCTTCTTCTTCTTCTTCTTCTTATTATTATTATTATTATTATTATTATTATTATTATTTCTTACCAGCTTCAAATTTCACAAAATAGCTAAAGCCCTGTTTAAGCACTCATAATAGGGTTAATTGAATATGTCAGATATGGGATTTGGTTAGTTTTAAATCTCTCCATTCTTGTTATCTTCCCTTAGAGAGTGAAACTTTGAAAAAGATAGGCCCTGCTATATGTCAAGGCTGTCTGTACAATCCAGACTCAGGCTTTCTGATTACACAGACCTCATATATTTTTTAGGGAAGGCAGGGAGGTACATGCATGTGTGGGAAAGAAGGAAAGCCAGGGAGACATATGAGTAAGTTATGATGATGGGGAACATCAGATATATTGGGAGGAGTCATCCCGCAGCTCTGTGATAAGTCAGATGTGCATTATTTTATTGGATATGGAAAGGAGAGAAATTGGTGTGGTGGAGTGGTTAATGTTATGTATCCATTTGGCATACAGTCCTCATCTAGCCTTCTTAAACCATAGATTGCTTACTTAAAAGGCATTTCTGTAATGTGTGTGATAAGGTCCTAAATCTATGGATAGCCTCTCCCTTTTAACATTATCCTAGAGATAGTGTTGAAAGAGAAACAAAATGGAACCTTGTGGTGCTTTATTTGTCAAAAATAATCAGACACAGCATCATATTATGGTACTTCTCCATCAAGATGGACTGGACTAGATCAGAGCACTGAGAAACTGTAAGTCCAGCACTCTCCTAGTGACATGATACATTGAAACTATGAGTTGCAGCAGGACCCTGAGGGGTCTCTCCAGCTGCCCATTTCAACATACCCCATGAGTGGAAGGACACTGCATATTCTTTTCCATTGTCCCAATCTGCAACATCTCAGAAACCCTTTAGTTGGGAGGTAGGTTTGAACAGGGGGCGACCTCATCCAAAGTAGGTATGGTGATGGAGCTCTGTGACAGGTACATCTGATGATGCAAGACATCAGTCTAAATTTCTTTCCATATCTGGGTAAACTTAACTTGGAAATAGGCTGGGTTTATGAGTTTAAATATAGGCTGGGTGTATGGATTTGTTTATATCGGAAGTTATTTAGAATTGCCCATTTGACTCCTTAGTTTCAGTATTTATGTTTCTAATTTTAAGAATATGATAGTGTTTTTCAATAATTAATTAGATATTAGAAGAAATTAACTTGCAAATTATTCTGAAACTTGCAATTGGGACAAAAGCACCATATTTATTATTATTAAAGTAGTAAACCACAAACCATTTTGCAATGCACAGCTCCAAGAAAGTAGTGAACCAAATTATGAATACTTAATCACAGTCTAGATAGGTCTGTCTACTACTTTAACAATAGTACATATGATGCTGTTGTCTGAATGGCAAATTACAGAATAATGTGCAAGTTGATTTCCCAGCTATAAACCTCACAAGGCACATGCCATTTTCTCTTTTCTTGATCAGCTCCCGATTTTCATTCACCTAAGGCTATAACATATTTGGTTATTTTTATATTTAAAAGTGTATTTATTTCCACCTAAACATATTTTAGTGCATGCCTAATTACATAGATTAGTTTCAGTGTTGGTTCAAGAAGAAAAGCAATGCCATCTGAGGAAATGACGGGTCAGATAACCTTTGAAATCATCTGTATCTCTCATTTATCCACATTCCAAGTGAAGGGTATGAATGCAAAACAACATAAACTGAAATGCCCTGATCTTCCCTTCTCTCCATTGGCCAACCCATGCTTTCATCATGTTCTTCTTTACGAATGACTTGCCGCTTTCATGAGACATCCACTCCAAGAGGAAGGGTAAGATAGACAGGGATATAATTTGCATAGACCTCTGCCCTTTTTTTAAAAGTACTTCTTTCCTCATTTATGCATGACAATAACTTACTTGGTGCACAAGGACTCTATCTTTGAGATAGAGGGATATAAGCAGAAAACCCTGTCGATACAGTTCAGTAGTGGTAAGTAGTGTACAGTGCATTGTCCCAGGACTAAGGGCCTTCCAGATGGGATTTAATGACTCCTGGCATGTCATTTCCTCACACCCTCCTTGCACGTGGAGGAATATTATAGCAGCCAGGTAAGTTTTATTCTCTTTTTAGGGGGGAATTGGGGGGTGGGGGTGAGGGAGTGGGTGCCATCTCTGATATTTGGGCTCCAGGAGCCCAAAAGGTTTGGGATGACAAATGGGGACTCCCCCCCCCCCCGGTAGTCCCAGGATTACCCAGAAGTGAGTTCTCATAGAATCATAGAATCATAGAATAGTAGAGTTGGAAGAGACCACATGGGCCATCTAGTCCAACCCCCTGCTAAGAAGCAGGAAATCGCATTCAAAGCACCCCCGACAGATGGCCATCCAGCCTCTGCTTAAAAGCCTCCAAGGAAGGAGCGTCCACCACGGCCCCGGGGAGAGAGTTCCACTGTCGAACAGCTCTCACAGTGAGGAAGTTCTTCCTGATGTTCAAGTGGAATCTCCTTTCCTGTAGTTTGAAGCCATTGTTCCGTGTCCTAGTCTGCAGGGCAGCAGAAAACAATCTTGCTCCCTCCTCCCTATGACTTCCCTTCACGTATTTGTACATGGCTATCATGTCTCCTCTCAGCCTTCTCTTCTGCAGGCTAAACATGCCCAGCTCTTTAAGCCGCTCCTCATAGGGCTTGTTCTCCAGACCCTTAATCATTTTAGTCGCCCTCCTCTGGACGCTTTCCAGCTTGTCAACATCTCCCTTCAACTGTGGTGCCCAAAATTGGACACAGTATTCCAGGTGTGGTCTGACCAAGGCAGAATAGAGGGGGAGCATAACTTCCCTGGATCTAGACGCTATTCCCCTATTGATGCAGGCCAGAATCCCATTGGCTTTTTTAGCAGCCGCATCACATTGTTGGCTCATGTTTAACTTGTTGTCCACAAGGACTCCAAGGTCTTTTTCGCACACACTGCTGTCAAGCCAGGCGTCCCCCATTCTGTATCTTTGATTTCCATTTTTTCTGCCGAAGTGAAGTATCTTGCATTTGTCCCTGTTGAACTTCATTTTGTTAGTTTTGGCCCATCTCTCTAGTTTTGGCCCATCTCTCACAGGCGCAATACCCCATTAGACCAAGGCCTTTCAGGAAGGCCCAGATCTAATGTGATATCTAATTAATTCGGAACCTACAAGAGAAACCCTAGTTTGTTCCAAATTAATTCTGTTTCACCAGAGGCATCATTTGGGCACCTCTGGTAAAATCGAGACAGGTCCCAGTTTTTGGGCCTGTCTGAATGGGCCCTAAAATAAGCCTGAGATGATATTAGTTTAAGACTATCCATATTTCTCTCCCAGGCTGAACTTTAGTATAGATTAAATCCTGGGCTTGAGCATAGTGCAACACAATTCAGTAAAAAAAAACAAATCCCAATAATAAATGTTTTTGAAAATAGTGTTCTTAGGTAATACTTTAAGTGGAAAAGGTCAAATAATGTTTTCTGACCAATCAAACACTGGAGTAGATTTACAGTACAATCCATAGCATATTAAACAGTCCCTCAGAATTCAGTGGGACTGAAGTATCTATACTGGCATGACCTTGAAATCCGATTTGAGGAAGGTGGATTGTATGGATTGTATGTAGTGTATTGTACACTAGTGATGTCCATTAATTTTTATTATCACTACTGTGCACTTTGGACTTGTGCAAATTGAACTCATGAAGATATATTTTCAACAAGTTGCCACTGACTTTTAAGCATTTAGTGAAATATATTTTTAAAATAATTGGAGTGAGCGAAATAGAGAGGTGGAATAGTCATGCTTTAAAAAGCAATATTGCTGCTTTTTACATTTTTAAATTTTTCTTGTCCATAAATGCATTGTTTCAAGGCATTCTTAGATAATGATCCATTTGTTAAAGAAGTGATTATCTTTTATAGTCAAAGGGATATTTATCATACTCACTTCAGACCTTCAGGGAGATATATCTTTTTTTTTCTTATGTATATGCAATAGTTTTGTTCTTGCTTAATCACCATCTAAGTTCTTTTGCCTGTAAGATCATTATTTCAAAATTATATTTTAGAAAGCACAAAGACTTGCCAATGTCAAATTACCATTTCTTAAATACAGCTCCATCTTTCTTCCTTTTTCCTGCTTTGTTTTGTATAGTCTGGCATTTTACTTTTCCTCATCTCCATATTTTTGAGTGTCTTTTCATCTAGGTTATGCTAGCAAAGGCCTCTTATTTGCTTTGTGATGAAAAGCAAAAGCAAAAGAGGATGTGCAAGGAAATGTTGAACATAATGTCCCTGTTCTAAAAATGCTGCCCAATGTCCAAATGTATTTTCCTCATATTTGCTTTCATTGTATAAAACAGAGTTAAAAACATGATCACACAACAACCTACTATGGGACCGATAGCTGTAATTATTTTACCTTTGAAGTAAAGAACTTAACTGAACATATTGCAAACACCAAGAAAAATAGAGAGTCTTTTACTATCAAGCAACAAATTGAAAAAGTTGAAATACAAGGTTTTGATATTGTACTGAATCCACAAGGTTCAAAACAGCAAAGCTTGACTCTTATATCAGAAGATTTAGCTTGGCTCCAAATGTTCAGACTGAAGGCATTTCTACTACAGTTTTACTTTCCTGCATTGATTAAGCAGTTGCTTTTACGATACCCACAAATTGGGTATTACTGGAACAGCATCCCCAGTTCTCTATAATTCATACAGATCTAGATACAGCAAGCTTACTGACAGAGCATTAAATGTTGGACAGCATACCTACACCATTGTTAGAATAGGTAATATGACCTATGAATTTATCAAATCCTGGCAAGCATATTGCTTTAGAAGGCATATGTGTAGCATGTAGCTGCATCTCCATATCTATATCGCCCAATGCCAATTCCCCAGAATCAAACTAAGGCATTCAGAAGGACCTCCAGAGGTCCTTGGGAATCAACCTCCAGATAATCTCTTGTAGTGCATCTAGCTGTAGGAAAACAGCTGTACATGTCTGTTGATGTCTCCACATTCTTCAACAGCACAGAAATATTGTTGTGGGGCTTCATAATTTAGCAGATGTGTTTTAGGTGTGGGATTTGAGATGTTGCAAGTACATGAAAGAATTCCAGCCTCTGAAATGCTAAAAAAGCAAATGGTGATGCATGTTATGGAAAATTCCAGTTCTTCCTTTTTTAAAACCATCAAAATTCGTGATTATCACTGTACATTAAAGCAATCTTACTCATTGTTCTTCTGGTGTGTGTGTGTGTGTGTGTTTAAGGTACAGCGAGCCCTCCCTATCTTCAGGGTACTGATTCAAGGGCCCTACATGGATGCTCAAGTCCCTTATATCATCATCAAGGAATGAGAAGCACCACCTGATCCCTTTCTCTACACTGGTCCTTGTGTAAATTCCAAAGGCAGCTGTCACCACCACAGCTCATGGAAGCCCGAGCCTCCCCACCCTATCAAACCCTCCCTTCCTGTCTTCTTCACCACCCAATTCCTTCTCCTTCACTCCTCATCTCTGTGTGTGCACATCAAAGGCAGCTACCAGCATTCTGTGGTTGTCTTCCATGTTAACACGTGTGTGTGTAGTGAGATCAAGAGCTGGGCACCAAACACATATGCTTCCTACTGGGAGTATGCAAACTGCCTCACCCTCCTTTGGAATGAAAGAGCAGAAATGTTGCAGCTGAAACAGGAGGAATGTGTGCGCCCGCTGTCAGCTCCAGCTTCTGCCAACCTAGTAGTTCGAAAACATGTGAGTGAGTAGATCAATAGGTACCACTCCAGCAGGAAGGTAACGGCGCTTCATGCAGTCATGCCAGCCACATGACCTTGGAGGTGTCTACGGACAATACCGGCTCTTCGGCTTAGAAATGGAGATGAGCACCAACCCCAAGTTGGACATGACTAGACTTAACGTCAGGGGAAACCTTTACCTTTACCTTACCTATCACTTCACAATCTACCTTGCCTCCCCCTCCTATATTAAGCAGCACAAGTGCTGTAATCTTTCTTCAGAAGGCAGTTGTTACATCCTCTTGGTCATTTCCAGTACTTTTGCAGCCTGACAATGTCCTCTTCCAGGTGCAGCAACCAGAACTGCTCACAATATTCCAAGTGTGCCTGCGCAATTCCTTCATATAAAGTCAGTATGGTATTTGCATGTCTAATTTTTAATTATGGCCACTATGGAATGTGCCTTTTTCACAGCACCTCAATACTGGATCAATGTTTTCATTGAGCTGTCCACTGCAACCCAAAGTCAAGTCTCTTGTGAGCTCAGCTACACTAGCTGAGTTTTCATCAGCAAATAACATGAGTTTGAAATTTTGTTTTGTTTTGAGTTCCTCCAATGTGTATTGATTTACTCTGAGTTATACTGAACCACATTGGGTATTTTAATTTTGATTTGACATTTTAGAGAACGATAACATTTTTTCCTTTCAGCTTTGTTCTCCACTTTCTAAAATATGACAACATTATATACTGGGCTACACAAAATAGTCACCATGAGGAATAGACCAGAACTAATCTTTAGAGGTCATATGCAGATATCATGCATGTTCACTGATGGAATCAGATCTCATTTAATAAAGGAAAAATGCAACATAATTACTAGGGTTGTGCGAATTTCAGTTTTTGAAAATGGGCTCAGGATGATTCAGAGGATTCAGCTACCAAATCCATGGAAACAAGCCAGGCAGAGGGCAGCCAAAGCCTTAGCCAGAACAGATCTTAGCACCCAGATCTTTTCAGCTAATAGGAACCAATGGAGTTGAGCGAGTGGCATTGACTCAACCTGAGGCAGAGGCGGTGGTATGTGGACAGGGCAACCTCGCTAACCAGGAAAGCTGCTGCTTCTCCTTTAGCCTCCTCCATCCCTTCCTGAAGGCCCTGCTCACTATACCTGAGGCCAATGGGAACTCACTTTCCCAGCAGCACTTTGTGCTATGCAAGCATTGAAGAAGCCTTGTGCTTCCTCCTGAGGCTTGATGGGAGTTGAGGTTTTTCTCTGTGTGTGTTCCTCTTGTGGTTTTTTTTTAATATTATGGTAAAAACTTCATTTTAAAAAAAATTGGATTAGTAAAATGTTCTGAAAGTTAGCAGGCTTGCAGAAGTAAATGTGAACTACAAATAAGTTGAGTTTCACACTGATAGGCCTTAACATGGCAGAGAAATTAGTCTCTAAAGTTTACCCATTGGCTACAATGGACCAAATCTTTTTGGCATGAAAACAGAAACCCCTCCTAAATTCGGGAAGCTCCCTAAAACAGAACAAGGGGGCAGTAAAAAACTAGACACCAAAAACGGTACGAGCTTTTGCTAAATTGCACACCCCTAATAAGTACCTCTCAATTACCTGTGCCTTTACTAGCATAAGTGAAACTCACTATACATTGAATTTGTGTTTCTTGCTATAATGCAGTTTAGGCACATTGTTTTCTGATAGAACATTCTGCAGATTATAAACATTGTCCACCAAGATTTTTGACTCCAAGGACCATGAACCTTCCATTGAATAGTGATGTAGAAGGCTCTGGGGAAATGCTGTGACAAATACCTTCCCCACAGTATATTGTTATTTTAAGGGAGATAGAAACCTTTTCAGCTCTTTCTGCAACAACATTGTGTTCTGTCTCTTTTCTATTCTCCAAGGAGGTTTAATATTCTGAATGCTACATGTACCTACCCTTGACTTTCATAGTTTCTTATGGGTTATATTTTTATAGATTTCAGGGGCAGCTGAGACTATTAAAGAGTTGTTCTTGACCTTACTCATCAGTTTTGATAGTGCTGTATGCAGTAAATTGCACTAATTGGAATGGTACAGGGATTTTCATGGCCATAGGTCAAAGATAGATTTTATAAATGTCTTCTTTTTTTAAAAAAAAATGCCTTTGCAACCTCCTCCATGGGAATTTTGCAATTTTTTCTCCCTAACCTTTCCCTCCCAGATGATTGAGGAAAGTATACAACTTTCATAGAAGTAGGAAGGGTTACATATTTGTACTATAGCTTTCATACTGGCTGAAGGATTCTGGAAACTGTAGTCAAAAATAATTTCCCCAAAAGATTTCAGCATATATATGAGTGTCTATATTGGTTTTCAAAGAAGTAGCTTTGTTAATCTTTTGAAGTATAAAGTAGAGGAAGAGGAGTGTAGAGGAGAAAAAGATAAATATAGCAACACATTTTCAGCCTGTTTTCTTTTGTTTTGTTTGTTTAATTTTAGCATGCACTTTTCTGGATGTAAACCCACTTCTTCAGATATGATATTAAGGCTTCAGTTATGAAGCTTTTTTTTTTTTTTACAATTGTGGGAATGGGATAGGTTAAAATAGGATCCAAAAAGATGCAAATCTTGTCCTTTGTCTTAAATGTTTGAGGAGATGGGTGAGTAGATGCAGGCCATTTAGGGCATAGGAAACAGAGTCTCATGTTTAAATCTATTTAAATTTAAACTCCCTAGAGCAATGGGAAGTTGATCCATCAACACTGTTACAAGTTTCATTGATTCAGTGCTTAGAGTAAACTATTGAATATAGACTTAGTGTCCAAGACACCTGTTGGATTATTTTGGATTATAGGCTAGAAGATTTACTTCTTTTTAAAAGTAGAACCTGTGCTCTCCAGTTAGGATCCTCATATAATCTTTGTTGTGTAGGACCACCATCAGTGTCAGTCCTTCCTGTGCTGTTGAGTAACTTGAGAATTCCAGGACAACACAGATCATGAAACCAATATGATACTGATTTTCAGATATGCACAGTGAACTCTTCCCACAAAATTTAATATCTTCATGTTGTTGCAGAAGTACTTGCATTAACTCAAATAGTGCAAGAACCTAGTCTTGGAAGACAGAGCCATCCATCTGCAGTGAAGGTAAAGATGAGTCCCCTGTCACCATTTGGATTTCCTTTCCTTACTGAGTCACGTAAGACGTAGCGATCTTCTATACTAATCAGCTTATCCGGGAGCAGCCTCAGATACAGCGCATTTACACCAAATTTGGGACTTTGTTTAGACAGTCTGGGAATGTATTGATGCTGCTAGGCCACTCACATTTCACTCCCTCCTTGTTGCTACTGCTCCTAGCCAGTCACAGAGAGCCATCAGAACTCCTTTCTATAGTGGACAGGACATTTCTCCTGATGTTAGAAAGAGACATTTGTAGACTTGCAAGAAGTAGGGGAAATTGCCTCCCTTCTTGCTGGTCATAGATAAACCCTATTGTTACATATCAGATGCTCTTGTGATGGCCAGGAGAATGTGGCTCGCTAGGAGCAATGGTGATAGTGGCACAGGCATAATCCATCCATTTCCCTGCACCGATGAATGCAAGAAAAAAGTGATGATACTGGTGTTCAGCCTGGTCAGGGTATCCGTCTGAATTAGACCTAATCCCATTGTAATGACTATTTCGCTGCGCTTTTGGAGAGTAACCATTTTATATTTCTTTTCCGTTGCTCCCCCTAATATCTATCCTCCAGAATACCCCACTCCCTTATGACCCTGTTCGCTGTGGTTTTTATTTTTATGTCTTTCTCACCCCGAGTTTTAACTTAATGTTCATGTGTTCTGCCCTTGTTTTTATTGTCTCCTTGTTTTATTTTGTAATGGATATTATTTACTGTATTGTTTATTGTATTGTGTTGTGCTGTTCTTTTATATGCTGTTTACATTGTATTGTTTTGGGCGTGGCCCCATGTAAGCCGCCCCGAGTCCCCATTGGGGAGATGGTGGCGGGGTATAAATAAAGTTTTATTATTATTATTATTATATTTATCTCAAAGCCCCAGGATACTCTGGAGTTTCTAGCAAACTCTGGAGTATCACCTGACTTTGCCCACATTTTTATGCCACTGATTTAGCAAATGGTTGCTTTTTCTAAGAGAGGTGAAAGCGAGGCTGGTGGTGACAAGGGAGAAGGTCTTCTCAATAGTGACCACCCCCCCCCCCCCGGCTCTGGAACACCCTCCCCAGAGAGATCAGACACGACTTTTAATAAGGACTTAAAGAATTGGATATTCAAACAAGCCTTTGAAAATGATTAGTAATATCCCCCTTAATGTGGACAGGGTCTTTGTTTTATGGATCTACAGAGGTATTTTGGCTTTTATCTAGTTTATTTAATCTGTTGGAACCACTGTGTTTTAAATGTGTTTTAAACTAATGTTTTACTGTTTGTTGTTTAACCTATGTATTTTGTTTTATTTTGTTCTCTTCCTTTATTAACTTGTCATGTATTTTTTATATATTATTTATTGTATTTACTTATGTTGTTAGTTGCCCCGCGTCTTTTCGAGGATGGGGCGGGATAGAAATAAAGATTATTATTATAAATTGAACTAAAGTTGGGAAATAACAAGAGGAAATGAGTCATGTTAACTGGAAGATGGTGATTTATTAAGTTTTCAGAAGCAAATACAAGTCTAGGTTCGCTCTACATAAATTGATGTTGTTGGTTAAGACTTAGAAAAAGATGACATAGTCTCTTGGTAAAGCTGTGCAGATGCGCTGTTACATTGACAACCAATTCTGAATCCATCATTTCCTCTGCAGCTGCAATAATAATGGGAAATGTTATGTTTTGAGTAACTACTAAAGTCATCAAAGTCATTTCAGAATCAGGACAACTCTTCAGATTTGTTGACCCCATTGTTTTTTTTTTGCTTTAAATCTAGGTTTATTCTATTCATGCCATAGAGCCCAATCTGCTTTGCTCAGAAACCTATGGGATAAGACAGATACATTTCTCCCTTCTAACCCTCAGGCATCCTTTCCCTATCAACCAAGTTGCCTGTTCCATACAAATTTATTTCTGGTTTCTTTTATAGTGCAGGAAACTGAGATTCTCTTAGTTTACTCATTCAGAGACAGCTCTACATTTGTGCATCCTTGTTCATGCACGCACACATACAGAGACTGCATAATTTAATGTTTCTGTTTGTATTTATCCTTCAGACAATCCCCTTGGCACATGCTGTGTGGTTTTTTTTACTGAATAAAGAGGAAATACGTATGCATTTCATCCTTTTAAATATTTGTGGTGTTTAAAAGCAGGAACATAGCAGGTTTATCAGAGGATGTTCAAAAAAATTTCAGATAAAGCATTGCTCTTCAAAGGAAGCAATTTTTAAAATAAAAAGACTTGAAGGTGCCTCAGAAACTGTTCAAGTTTTATTTATATGAGCAACATCCTATTTTGAAGGATAAGAAGACCTTGCTTCTCTCGAGTTTTCTGAGGATCTGATCTGTCATATTTGAAGACCAGCTGAACTTCTGACCTTACTCTCCAAGATTGAAATTGATCTTGACGCCCAATGCATATGCTAGACATGTGTTCAAGAAAGCATGCTTCACATAATTCTTCTTACCCTACCACGCTGAAATGAAAAGAAAACATTACTTGACATATATGAGATATAGTCATTTCAGCTCACTATTCCCCTTTGTTTTATCCAACACTGGCTGTAGAGGCCAGTGTTGGTGAAAGCACACAAAGGCCTTTCATGTCATCTATTACCTCTTGCTTTTAAGATGAGCTGTTCAGAGACTGAGATCCCATCTACATTGACGATTTAATGTAGTTCAAAGTTAGCATCAAACTGCAGCAGCCAAACAACAAACTCCCACACAAATGTATGAAAGAAATGAATCAATTATCTGTCATTTGTGTAATCTTTAGGCCAATGTGATAAATGAAAAAATGTTTCAATATTTATTACTAAATTGGAGGGGGCAGTGAATTGTTTCTAAAGTTTTTCTAAAATATTGTTATGAGTTTGTATCAAAAAATAATGAAGTAATGATTTTTTTTTTGTTAAATAATTGCTTCCGGACTCTTTTCTCCCTCATTTTTAGAGATAAAATTGTAGAACACATTTACCACTGTTAACCCCCCCCCCCAAAGTTTCAGAATATTTCACTCATTCAATGTTTTTTTTAAAAGAAACTACAAAAGCTATCTCCTTGAATTTCTATTTTCAATGATACAACATAGCCAGGATATCATTTCCCCCAAGTTTCAGAAGGATCTGCACATTCAATGATTTTTAGGGAATTTAAACCAACATAAACCTAACAGTACTATTTCACTGGAAGACCCAAGAGGCCATCCAGTCTAACCTCCTTCTGCCAGGCAGGAAAAGCACAGTCAAAGCACTCCCAACAAATGCCTTTGAAATAATAAAAACAACAATAATAAGAAACATACTAGGTAAACTTTGGAGTTACTGTTTCTCAACTTTGCCTCCTTACAGGGTTGATTCAACTCCCAACAATCACTTTTTATCTCAAAATCCCTTAAGAGAATGAACATGGGTTTTCCCCCACCAAAACTTTCAGGGAGGAGGAGAAGGAGGCACAGGGCAGTAAACAGAATTCTGAGAACCCCAAAAAACAAGAGAAGGAAAGAAGAAATGGATTGGGAGTGTTGCGAAAAGATGGAGCACCATTTATTACAGACCTGACCTGCATATATATCAGACAACAAGACAACAGCAGGAAGCTGAAAACTAATGAAATTAAAGGGTTTTGAAGACAATACAAAACTCTTGAAAAGAAGATGGGAAATCAAATGTTATATCTATTTTTAATATATTTTTAGTATTTTTTCTTTTATTTTTATCTTTTTCTTCTTTTTTCTTCCTTTTTTTCTTTTTTTCTCTTCTTTATGGTTTCTGCGTGTTCTCTTTCCCTTCCCCCCCACCCTCTCCTCACAATTCCTGACTACTTTAGATGTATACACCTAAGAACACCTGAATAAAAATTAATTAAAAAGCAGAATTCTGAGAAATGTAGTTTGGGAAGGTAAGGATGCCTGTGGCAGATAATGCAAAAGGCCCCCCACTAAATTTTTCAGTATTCTGCTCGCTTCCCACGTTAAAGCCTCAATGTAAGTGTGGTTTCTGTTTTTCTCTCTCTGATGTGGCCATGTGCTAGAGGGGCTTCTTCCTTGCCCGGTCATCCAGTCAGGCATCCCCCCCTCCCTCCCCTTCTTGCCATCGTGGCCTATAATTCAGCAAGAGTTGGATTTGGAAACAGACTATGCTACGGATCCAGGCCCAGAACGAGGCCCCTTGGCCTTGCAGCTGCCTGATATTATTACACAGGAGGATCCAATAATTGAAGAACATTCCGATGCCTCGGCAATCTCGCCTACACCAGATGGTGTTGTTCTGGGCGAAGATGGGCTTTTCAATTGGAAGGAGTGTTTTACGAGAGATAGGAGCAAGAAGGAGGGGTTCGAAGGAGTAAGAGGTTAGCTCTGAGGCTCTATAATGACTAACTGTTTCCCGTGGGAAGTTTTGTGGGTCCTGCACTCCCTTAATCTCACAACCTTGGAATCTCCTTAAACGTGTCCCCCTTTGTGTTCCTCATTGCGGTGTCAACTTTGCCTTTCCTCAGAAGAGGTTCCAGTTTCCAGCTCCCAGCCTCGTCTCCTGTTTGGAAACTGAGCCAGGTTCCTAGTTCCATGCAAGCCGCACTGAGCTGCTACTCCTGAGTGGACCTTGCCTTGTTACCTTTCTTTCTTTGTTTCTGAGTCGAGACTGACTTTGCCTTGTTTATGTTGCCTTCTTTGCTTTTAGACTCAGCCACATGAAGTACTGTGCCTGAAAGGAGAGCAGGCACATGGATGAATGAGTGAGGGAGTGAATGAAGCGCCGCTTTACTTGTCTATGCATCCAATATTTTTTATCATGTAATAGTCGCACACCCTTTTTTTTACAAAAAGGGGCTAAAATTGTGACTATTATGCAGTGAAATACAATAGTGCTTATACCCTACTGAACTACAACCGATTCCATAGTTGTTAAAGTGGTGTCAAGCTGCATTAATTCTACAGTGTAGATGTACTTCTAGAGATTGGTTTCAGAGCTCTGAAAGCTTGGCAAAAAATGATGCGCTTCTGATAGTATTCATTTTGGCTGTTTTAGAAGAGGAATGAGACAACCTCAGCTACCACTTACTACTTCCTTTATCTTTTGTGTCCCAAGCAATTCTTTCTAAGGGAAAAGGACAGGAGTCTTACATCTGTTTCCTCCAATTATGTACACATCTCTACCTCCTTCATCTTCTATAAAGTTCCCATAATTTCTCCAGGTGGATTTATATGTTAACTTGAATCACAGTCATAGGCTCTTCTTGGCAATATAAGTGTTGTTCTGTGTGGCATCTGCTTTGACCTCGCTTTTGATCTGATATAACATGACAAAAGGCAAATGGAATTATAGAGATGTCACCCAAACTTTGCCAAGCATGTTTTGTACATTTAGACCCTTACTCAAATGACAACAGTTATCTCAATTTGCTGTACCAGTGTCAATCACTGCATTTATCCTTTCATTACTCTACCATTTAGGTCTCAAATCCACATTTTAGCCTTTTGCCGTATACAAAAAATATCAGAATGCTATAATTTACTTGATCTTTAAAAGGAATAAAGAACACTCATTTGTGCAGCTTCTCAAATAAAAATCTGGAGTAATTGCAGCAATTTCTGCTATCAAAGAGCCTGGGAGTAAAAACAAATAGAATGCGGCATTTTCTCTCTGCATCATTACGAACATTTCAAGATCTCTTCTCAAAAGCAGGAAGAGGTTAAATTTTATAGCTGGAAAATAAGATGGTAAGAGAGACCACACAGAGAAATAAGATGTTATTCTTGTCTCATTTCTGTAGCTACAGCTTCCCTAATAACTGTATTTTCTTGGTTATAAATTGACCTAATGTGAATATTTAGGGCAGGTTTTGGGTAAAAAAAATATGTATTTTGTATGATTTGATAAGTTAAGCATAAAAGTTGGGAGTATATAATAAACAAATCCTTTCCTCTCCTTTTAAATACACATAGGAAGTTGCATACAGCATTGCTGATCTTAAAATATCAAAGGTAAAGGTAAAGGTTTTCCCCTGACATTAAGTCCAGTCGTATCCGATTCTGGAGGTTGGTCTCATCTCCATTTCTAAGCCAAAGAGCCGGTGTTGTCCGTAGATGCCTCCAAGGTCATGTGACTGGCATGATTGCATGGAGTGCCGTTACTTTCCTGCCAAAGCGGTACCTATTGGTCTACTCATATTTGCATGTTTTTGAACTGCTAGGTTGGCAGGAGCTGGGGCTTACAGTGGGAGCTCACCCTGCTCCCCAGATTCAAACCACTGACCTTTCTGTCAGCAAATTCAGCAGCTCACCGGCTAACCCCTGGGGCACTGGGGGCTCCCCTTGAAATATCTACATCTATAAAATATACATAGGGAAAAATATAAATGTGGAAAAAGAATGGAAATGTAATCTGGAAAAACAGGGCGGAATGAGAATGTTGAATGTAACCTGTCTCCATTAGGGACCCAATATGAAGACACTGATGAGGGAGAGAGATGTGATGTGTTTCCACACCAGTAATCCTTCCTTGTCCAAACCAGAAAAAGAAAAGCAGACTTTCTCTCGCTCGCTCGCTCTCTTTTTCTTTCTTTCTTTCTTTTTTCTTTTTTTCTTGCCTTCCCCCCCAAACCAAACAGCATTTAATAGCAACATGAGAGAGCCTGAAGAATACAGTGTACCTTGCCATTTGGTACTTAAAGAGGAATATAACAGTGACAGTCATTTTTCATAAGGGCATATTGCTTAAGCCTCTCTGCAAAGAGAGTAGCTCTGCAGTAGCATTTTTAAAAGAGCCAGGTTAAAAAGTTTGAAGATCTCTGTTGTACACTGTACACCCTTCCTACTGGGATATAGATCTGTGACACATAATAATATATAATTCCTTTTTATACTTGTGATTTCACAGCATTATTTTCAAGACTGAGAGCTTGTTTTAGGAATATTTAGGTTTATGGGTTGATGTCGCACCTCAGAATAGTTCACCTTGCTGTTTACACCAAGTCACACACAAAAGATAGTCTTTTGTAATTTTATTGAGCGAATATTTATCAAAGCAGGCAGAAATAAAGTTCCCAAAGTAGTTGTAAAAAGTGTCAGTAAATCCAATAGTCTATAGGAAAAAACAAGAGTCCATTTCCCAAAGGAAAAAAGGTCCACAGGTTACAAAGATCCAGAAACAGGAGAATTTCCAAGGCAGGAAGACATAGACATCCACTCTGATGAAGCGAGAATTTGCTTTGACAAAGATATTCCTCTCAACACGCAGTTTTAAAAGCAACCCAAAAATGCATTTCTCTTTCCTTCTGAGGCCTCTTGCTTTCCAGCTAATCTCAGGCTGCAGCGAGGCTGAGGCATTCCTTTCCATTGCAAATGATCTGCTCTAGATAGCAATGGCGCTTCCTCAAGGCCAACTAAATCATTATCTGCACCTGAACAGGGGCCTGAGACGAATCCAGCTCATTATTTCCCATAGGAATGTCTCCCTGGTTGTCATCTATGACAGGCTGGTTCAAGAGGTCATCCATAAGCTGTGTTTCTTGCTCTTCTGAACCAGTCTGTATATTCCCATCCCCATGCCATCATCCTGAAATTCATCCTGCACCCCATCATCTGGCTACTGCATCTTAAACCCAGAATCCCCTTCCTCATCTTCAGTCTGGCTCTGCTGCTGCTGAGTCACAACAGTTGACAAAAAATGGAGTGGCAGTAATCTGTTCATACAAATGCTGCTTATGTTAGAGAAAGCAACACATTACTTGGGAAAATTGTTACTTTTTAATTTACTTCAGGTGCCAGATTTTGGGTGTTGTAAAAAGGCAACTGATTGATACCTATTTAGTTTATTATTATTATTATTTTAGATGAGGCACATGTGTCATTCTCTTCATCAGTCACCAAAATTCCTGCTGTTTGTACTGACTGAATGACAGCAGACAATTTGAAGCAGAGTACATATAAGTCAGAAGTATTTGGGGGCAGTTAAAAGCCAGAGCAGGGAACATAGTCTCCACTTGTGCTGATAGCATCACACTTGTCACAGTTTAAGTACACTCCTGTATTCGGACAGGAGCTTGGATCTCAGGTTTCAGCAGAGGCCAGAAGCATTTTTTCACAAATAAACTGTGTGCATTCCTAAAGATGGATGATGTGGCCACAGTGATGCACACTGTAGCTAATTTCTAGATTATCACAATAGACTGTATGCGAGATTGTCATCAAAGAGTATTCAAAAACTTCTGCTGGTTCAAATTGCTTCCAAAAGACTGTTGACCAATACAGGAAGCCTATAATAAGTATACCTCTGGCCTGTTTCCCAGCACAATTCACAGAGTTGTTTAAGTCCTATAAAGTTCTCTATGACTTGAGGTAAGGCTATATAAAAGACAGTATTATTTCATTCTAATCTACCCAGGTTTTGAGATTTGCACGGACAGTAATTCTCAAGGACCCTTCAATATTATAGAATCATAGAGTTGTAGGAGACCACATGGGCCATCCAGCCCAACCCACTGCCATGCAGAAAAATAACAGTCAAACCATTTCCAACAGATTACCATCCATATTAGTTGCATATCAGGTGAAGACTTGAGATAGGAAATCCTTGGTGGCTTTTTTCAGGCAATGGAACTGCCCTCCAAGGAAGGCCAGAATGGCATCTGCACATAGTGTCATTCCTCCAGTCAGTCCACTTCAAGTGGGCTTTTGGCAACTAATTGATTGTGAAAGACAAGGATCAGAATAGGTACGCTTGAAATTATTATTTTAATTAACATCATTTTCAACGGTTTTCAATTCAACTGCATTTGATTTAAAACACTGAAAATTCTATTTCAATAATATATTTATAATTTTTTTAAAGTCATGTTATATGGTGCTTTCAGTCCTCAATCTAGAAGAAAGTTAGGAAATTAGTCTAATCCTGTTTGGCCTACATAATGGACCCATACTGATAGAAGCATCTCACATCTTTGAACTCTCATGATCTAGAAAGATTTCCCACTGTTTCTTGTCAAAACAACTGAAAACATTTCATTTTCCCTGTGTGTTTTAGTGCTAGTTTAGTCCATTCAGAAGCCCCATTTCCCTATTATTATTTGTTATCAGTCTTTCTTAAAATCGTTGTTACTCATTTCCATTTTCCCCAACTGTTATTATATTCCTCCCAAGAGCAAAACATTCTGCTGTTAATTTGCCTTTTCCATGAAACATTAGGGCAAATGACATTCTACAAATTCAGTGATAGTTTCCAAAATCAGTTTCTAATGTTTTCACAGTCCTACCATATGTGCACCAAATTTGCGCCAGCTAATCGACAGTGCCAACAATGATCAGAAGCAGTAACACACTTTCATTTTGAGTGCACTTTTATGCATGTTCAATTAGATGTAGGCTTCATTGTGTTCAGTAGAGCTTATTCCCCAAATAAGTGTTCAACAGTGCTCTTCTGACATGTTGTTTGAATTGTTAATTTCTAATAATTTGATTTTTAGTATTAGAATTTTTTAGATTAGTCTTCTCAAAATATGCACATGATGGTTGGGGATTGGAGCAAGGAGGAAATGTTTGAAAATTATTTTGGAAAGTTCTTCCAACACTATTTACTTACTTAAAAGCTTCCTGTGAAAGAAATCTATCTGGAAGAATATCTACTGATTTGAAATGTAGTGGTTATTTATTTATTTATTTATCATGTCAGAAGTAAATTGAGGATACAGTTATAATGTACAAAAGATCACAAATAAAGTTAAAAACTTGGCATTATGCTTAAATTTTCTTTGACCAGAAGCTGGCCACTTCAAGTGCCTCTGATGTTGCTGTAAGAAGGTCCTCCATTGTGCATGTGGCGGGGCTCAGACTGCATTGTAGTAAGGGGTCTGTGGTTTGCTCTTCTCCACACTCTCATGTCATGGGCTCCACTTCGGAGTTCCATTTTGTAAGATTAGCTCTGCATCTCATGGTGCCTGAGTGCAGTCTATTCATTGCCTTACAAGTCACCCAGTCTTCTGTGTGCCCAGAAGGAGGTTTCTCATCCAGGTTCCAGGTTTTAACCTGCCACTTTTGGACTCTCATTTCCTGAGGTGTTCCTACAAGTATCTCTGTAGATCTTAAAAAGCTATTTCTTGATTTAAGTCATTGGCATGCTGTCTGATATCCAAACAGAGGATGGGCCAGAGATGTCAATGCCTTGGTCCTTTCATTACTGGCTGCTACTTCCCGACAGATATCAGATGGTTCAATATCAGCTAAACAGTATAATTTCCTGTGATAATGTGGCATGTCTCATTAAGAGCCACATCCACTGTTTTAACATGGTGAGATGTATTCCACATTGGGCATGTGTATGCAGCAGCAGAGTAGCAAAGTGCAAGGGCACATGTCTTTATTTTGTCTGGTTGTGTTCCCCAGATTGTGCCAGTCAGCTTTCATATGATATTATTTCTAGCACCCACTTTTTGCTTTAGTGCTGAAGAAGAGTTATATGATATCATGGACCACCAAAAGGACCATTAAACAGGTCTGAGAGCAAATCAATTTGGTCCATCACTAGAAGTCAAAATGACTAAACTGAGGCTATTGTACTTTGAACATATCATGGGATAATATGACTCATTAGAAAAGATGATAAAGATGATAGGGAAAGTTAGAAGAAATGGGAAAAGACAAAGACAACACACGTAGACTGAGTCAGTCAAGGATTTCAAGATACTGAGTTTGAAATCTTCAACAGCTGTTGTGGATGGCCAGGGCTCATTCATGAAGTTGTTATAAATTGAAGTTGACTTGACAGCAAACCACAATGGGTATAGTGATCATTTGGGTTGTTTAAATATTGTATTGCTTTGAGCAGGTGATAGAATTATTGTATACTTCTGCAGAGCCTTCTGATAAAATGGGTAAGTTAGTGACCATCACTGAGGGGACTCAGCTTAACTATATTTTAAACCTGAATTTGTACATAGCATAAGTATATTTTGTGTTTGCATCACAATAGGCAACCAGACTATTCTTCAAGCAAGAGGTATGGTCCAGTTTGGAGAATATGAAAGGCATAGATGTGGGGAACTGTACAGTCAACCAGAATGTCACTCATTTTGACTTCAGTACCACAAATTCCAACTCCAGCCCCACTTGTCCCTGCTTCACAGCACCTGAGAGAACCTAACCATAAATATTTTTAAAATCCCCATCCCCAGACTATGTGGAGAAACATCACAGTATCGGAATAGTTGGAGATTTCTCACTTGCATTTCCTTCTTCTTCATTCCCTACTTCTCAGCACGGAGCTCTCTCTTCATTTGGATGTCTCACCTTTACATTTGTGATCAGGATCTATACCACTAATAAAACCATTGCAAAAAACATGTTGTTGTTGTTATCTGCTACAGTGATTGCTGGATACCTGTTCTTCCCACATGCTGTGACTAGTGTTTTCTGTTCTTGAAGATTCTAAGTTCCTTGGGATCCCCTTTTTTTGTTCAGCAAAGTAGGGATATTTTAGCTAGTCTACATAATGAAATTCTTAAGAGATAAACACAATGCAACTCATTTACTGATGGTGGTCCACAAAAGCATCATCAAAGAATGAGGATGTCTGCCTCACCTTCTGAGAAGATATGCTACTCTCTGAATTTCATTGTTTCTTCAAATAAGCAGAGGAGTTCTGACTCATAGGCACATGAACCCTACACGAGTTCTATTTTTAGGGTTTAACTGCATATTTTTAAAAAAACAAACACAGAGCTCTGATTCAATAAACTCTGTCAGAAACTCTTTACTTCCTCCCTTCTTTCCATCCTACAACTTATAACGACCATGGCAACATTACAGCAGCATAATCTATGAGCATTGCATGTAAAATTCATATTCCATTCACTCTTATATTTTTGAACTTCAGCATCCTTGCAATAAATAAATAGATTTCCCCTAGCTAGAATAAAGGTAATATCTTCTGAATATCTTCCCAAGTTCTTTGCTTCAGCTTCATCTAACCAATTTTCACAATTATTCCCATTTGGTTTTGTTCTTTACTAAAGTGATTGCAAAAGTAGTTTTTGTGCCTGTAATGAAGGGATTAATTGCTATTAACATTAAATAGATATATAGTTGTGGGGAACAGTCAAGTTACAGTCCTCACTGCCACCCTTGAGAAAAAGCAAAGCTTTGTACATCTAACCAGGAAAACATACAAATCCATTCTGTCCCTGATTTCAAAACATTAATTTTGAAACCAGGTGAAGACCATAATGATTCAAGAAGTTATAGACCAATCTCCTTGTTGTGCCATCTTTATAAAGTTCTGCTAAAAATCTGCTAAAAAACAGGAGCTTTTTTGTTGAGTTCCAGGGTCAGAGAAGCCAATGATGAAAACAGAATAATGGCCTGTCTCAGGGGACTGTCCTTGCTCCATCAATGTTTAACATTTACACAAATAATCAGCCTCTGCCAGAAGGGACAGAGAGTTTCATCTATGCTGACACTCATGCCATGACCACTCAAGCAGGGAGCTTTGAAATGGTTGAACAGAAGCTCTCGGAAGCTTTAGGTGCTCTTACTGCCTATTACAGAGAAAACCAGCTGATTCCTAATCCATCTAAAAAGCAGATGTGTGCTTTTCATCTTAAGAACAGACAAGCATCTCGAGCTCTGAGGATTACCTGGGAAGGAATCCCACTGGAGCATTGCAGCACATCAAAATACCCAAGAGTTACCCTGGACTGTGCTCTAACTTATAAGAAGCACTGCTTGAATGTCAATCAAAAAGTGGGTGCTAGAAATAATACCATACAAAAGATGAATGGCACAACCTGGGGATCACGACCAGACACAGTGAAGAAACTGCCCTTGTGCTTTGCTACTGTGCTGCTGAAAATGCATGCCCAGTGGATGCGACTCTTAATGAGACATGCCCAACACCACAGGACAAATTATACTGTTTAGCCAGTAGTACACCACCTGATATCTGCCAAAAAGTAGCAACCAGCAATGAAAGGACCAAGGCATTGACATCTCTGATCCATCCCCGGTTTGGATATCACCCAGCATGCCAACGACTTAAATCAAGAAATATCTTCCTAAGATCTACAGAGATACTTGCAGAAGTACCTCAGCAAGCAAGAGTCCAAAAGTGGCAGGTAAAAACCTGAAACCTCAGTCAGTGGCTGATACCGAATGATAAACTCCCTCCTAAGCACACAGAAGACTTGGTGACTTGGAAGGCACTGAACAGACTACGCTCTGGTACCACAAGATGCAGCACCAATCTTAAGAAATGGGGCTATAAAGTGGAGTCCATGACATGCGAGTGTGGAGAAGAGCAAATCACAGAACACTTACTACACTGCGGTCTGAGCTCTGTCACATGCACAATGGAGGACCTTCTTACAGCGACACTAGAGGCACTCCAAGTCGCCAGCTTCTGGTCAAAGGAAATTTAGCATAATGCCAAGTTTTTAACTTTGTTTGTGGTTTTTATACACTATAGCTGTATTCTCAATTTGCTTCTGACACGATAAATAAATCCTGCTTCTTTCTGTACAAAAATCCAGTTTTTGCACAAAATTAGTCCCAGTGAAGATTTTTGTCAAGTCAAGATTGTCCTTATCAGATTGTTTTCTGACACTTGAGAAATACATTTTAACAAATTTCAAAAATATTTTTAAATATTGTTTCCATCCCTAGCTCGAAGAGGAAAAATTCCCTCACCTCTGGGACAACTAGATCCTTTTCAGGGTTTTTGATTTTTTACTTCATGCTCCTTATTCTAACATCATCTTACCATGTTATGATAACCTTCTCCCATACAATTCATTCCATCTGTGGAACACTTATTTCAGTCAGCCTAGTTTGGTTGCCCCCACATTGTGGAATGATCTACAGGAGTTGTTTAAAACCGCAGTTATAAAGTTTATTTTGATAACCAACCCAGATGATTTTTTTAAAAAAAGTATAGCACTTTTTTTTAAAAAAAAATGTCTTATATGCTCTTTTAACTGGTATTATGTATGTAATTTATTGCTTTTCTCTGCCTGCATTTATAGGGAGAAGCTGGTAACTTCTTGTTATATCTCCATTGATGTGGGGGCAATCTGTTTTCTTGCATGGAAGGAGGTTGGGCTGGATGACACCTCTGGTTTCTCCCAACTCTAAATTTTTATGAAAGAAGGAAAAATCATGGATAAAATTGAATATGAACCCACCCACACACACATTTTTACAATGGATATTCCTAGTATTTATTTCCCTGCTTAGCCATAACTTGTAAATACAGAAACTTAACAGCAGTTAACAACCTACTTGCTTATGATCTGAGCCTCATTAAATACTCCTGTCTCATTACATATTTAGATGGGGAAACTTTTCTAAGTGACATCTTTCAAAGAAAAGTTGATGGCAGCATTCTTAGCACAGACCTATAAATTCATGGTTGAGGTTCATTGCCCTTAAGCCATTAGTTAAAAGGTTCATCAGATGCTAATCTTCGTAAGTAGCTGTGCAATTGTAAAATCCTAGATAATTTAAAAAGGAGTTTTTTCTTACCACATACTAAAGGGAGAAAGTGGATGGGACTGTGAGAGAAATATGAATCTTCAGCAAATATTCACTAGAATTATTGGATTCTCTTGCATTTTATATCTGTTTTTCAAATATAAATGAAGTAAATCAATAGCTTTTATCTATATTACTTCCTTGTCACGTTTTTCCCTCGTGACTTACAAGTCTATGTATCTGGCCACATTAACTATTCTATTTTGGGAAGAAAATCATAAAAAGTTAGGTTCTGTCTCTTAAGTTCCCTGTGAATATTTTGCCAGGGAACAAAGAGGTGCCCAATAAAAGATATCTTTATACATAGCCTAAAGTACTTCATGCAGAATAATAAGCAGAGAAGAGAACATTCAAGGAAGGAAATAGAGATGTTTGTTTCATGTTTATTTAAAAATACATGTCCCTGAAAACAGACTAAAAAAGGGAAAATGCTAAAAGCTGAATCTGCAACAGGTACTAGAAAAACAACCTATAGTAATCTAGGTACATTTTGTCTGTGAAGCCTTATGGAGCAAGCATAAAAGCAAATGTATAGTCAGTAATAAAAATGTAATTACACTACTAATTATATGCAACGTAATGATAAAAATGATTACCAAGAATGCGTTCAGTGAGATTTTGCTTTAAGCATATACAGTAACACTGCCTTAGAGCCAAATTCTATAAATTTGGCTCTATAATTTTGTTTACATAAAACAAAATTCCACAGGGCCTAATTGAACTTGCTCACAGGTCAGTGAGAATAAGATTTTAGCTCTAATCTGTAAGCCTAATATTCTTGAGAATGTTCTCATATATCCTTCACCAACACTCTCTTGTATACAAATCTGAAGACTTTGTAAAACTACAACTCCTATGATTCCATAGCATTGAGCCACGACAGTTAAATTAGTGTCAAATGGCATTAATTCTACAGTGTAGATGTACTCTAGGTGTTATAGCAAATTGAATCAAAAACAACTTTAGGTGAAAAGGTGTGGAAGAGAGAATACAAAGAAATACTGTCAGTATGGTGAAGGCAGTGGTGGATTTTGAATCAATGGTCCCATTCACACAGGCCCTATAATTCTTCTGGAAGCCAGATCAAGGAGTATTAACAAAACTTTCATCCCAAATGCAACTTCCAACTCTCATCCAGCTAGAAACAGTGGGTTAAATTTTTTGCCAGGAATTCTGGATCATGCCATAAAATGTGCTGAAGTTGATCACTGTATAAACAGTGCAGCTCTGCAAAATGGATGAAGCATTTGGAGTGCTTGTCAGAATAAGGTTAAAGCTACATGAGTTACAGAGTAAACCTAGATAAACAGCTCAGAGAAAACTTTAACCAATGCTTCTTCCAGCAAGGAAAGGGCAGCATTCCCATGTAAATGCTCAATTGCTCTCTATTGTCTGGTTCTCCCAGAAACAAATGCTGTTTTCCACCAGCACATTTGCCGGAGGAGCCAGAAGAAAGATAGATAGATCTTAGATGGGTTAGATAAATGGGTTTAGATAGATCCAGATCAGTGGAGTTTTTTGAACTCCATGGGAGTTTTCTGCTGTTCCTGGGGTGCCTGTGTAGGCACTATGGAGCAAACCAGATCTCATTAATCCATATCCGAATTAGAGTAAATGGTTATGTGGAAGCACCCAAAGAGAAGCTGGGTCTTTAAAATGTCATTAATTCCAGTGTAAATGCATCCTGAAACAAAGACTTTCCTCGACTCTACCCAAATTCTTATTTCTCTTCCTTTTTCTTCTCTTTTCGTCTTTTCCCTCACTAGTCACCCTTTTCCTCTCTTAATTTTCCTCACAATCCTTATCAGGCATCAGGAGTCCTCCCTCTTCATAAAATTGCCATATTATTCAAACCCAAGCAGCCACAATCTTATATAAAGCAAATTATTTGTTCTTTATACAGATCATTTACTGAGCCATCAAATATTGACCATCATGAACACACATACATACATGCCACAGATAATTTTCCACCCAGGAGAACTCCTTTTGAAATTGTTCCATAAATAGAAAACAAAATTGGTTTCACTCCTTGCATGCTGGCATACTCAATCTGCAGCTCAATCTGTGCTTTGAGTATACTCCACGATCCACCTTTAATCAACTTTTCATGTCACAGAACTTGTGTAGCTTTAGGAGTTGGATGAGAAACTGCTACCAGTACCAAGTAATGGGGATTATCATATTATATATAGTCACCTCTGGATGACTGACATCTTATGCTTAGACTCAAATGGAGTAGAGTCAGTGAAAGTACAAGGGACTGATGGGAAAAGGAAGAATAACCAAAATGGCACCTCTACCATCCCTTTTTTCAGTGTGAGCAGTATTCCACTGAACATAAATGAATCCAGTTCAGCTAAAATCACAACAGCTTGAGTATTTTCAAATAAAGGTTTGAAAACAAAGCAATTGTCTGTGAGACATATCAATATTTGCTTGAAAGTCAGTCACCAGTGGGTGCTAATATATGAATGTATCATGGATTAAACTTGTTTCCTGGACAGCTTGGAACAACACAGGAGCTGGAAATGCAAGCTTTCTGGGCTCTCATTATTACTCTAATTGTCTGCCTGTGGCTTCAGTCCTATGAGTCCCATAATAAGTTTTCATTCTAAAGCATTTAGCAGCTGAGCTCCAGGATACTGTTAGATATTCAGCTCAGTAGTGAAACTATAATGTTGAGACTAGAGCCAAAGCTGATCTTCAAATGTGCATAGAATGAAGCCCAGAAAAAGAACAGGTTTTTTTTTATTTTTTTTTAAAAAAACTAGGGCAAGTAAGGCCCCTTCTACACTGCCATGTAATGCAGTTAGGAACTGCATTATATGGTTAGTGTAGACCAGTGGTTCTCAACCTGTGGGTCCCCAGATGTTTTGGCCTACAACTCTCAAAAATCCCAGGCAGTTTACCAGCTGTTAGCTTTTCTGGGAGTTGAAGACCAAAACATCTGGAAACCCATAGGTTGAGAACCACTGATGTAGACCCATATAATGTAGATTAACTGCATTGACCTGCATTATATGAGTAAACACTGACCATATAATGTAGTTTCAAACTGAATGATATGCAGTGTAGATGGGGCTTAATTGAGGCAACAGGCAAACTGACCAAGATCAAACACCTATACTAGCACATACAATTAAGATATATCACTTAACAGGAGAACCAGAGGAGAAGATGTAGACTGAGTCCTTGGACAAGGAGTCAATTCAGGAGAAATTTGAAATAAAAGTGTAAATGTTTGCTAATGTAATTTTGCACATTAAAAAACTCCTCAGACTGGTTGAGATCATGGAATTTTCAGTATTTTTCAAAGATTGGGACTTCTGTAAAAAAAAAAAATCCTTTGCTCTTTGCACATAGTTTTTGTGCTGTATAGCCTAAATAACCGAAAAGTACCAGATCCCCTCTTATCATGGAAGCTTAGTATGGTCAACTCTGGTCAGTATTTGGATGGAATCCAACAACTAAACCTGATGCTGCAGGTAATATTTTTGAGGAAGAAATTGACAAAAGCACCCCTGAACATTTTTTTTGTCTGAGAAAATGCTATTAATTTCTTAGGGTTGCCATAAGTCAACAGGTATTTATATAACACATATACGAACTCACAGTCACTTGTCTTTCCTCTTTCCAAGCATAAATGATGTTTAGTGTTTTGTCGAAGGCTTTCATGGCCAGGATCTCAGGGTTGTTGTGTGTTTTCCAGGCTGTTTGGCCATGTTCCAGAAGTATTCTCTCCTGACATTTTGCCCACATTATTCCAGGCATCCTCATATAAATGATGGATGATGATGATGATGATGATGATGATAAAAATATTCAAGGAAAATAATCAAATAGTCTTTCCATTTCAAGTTGGGTTTGAAACACAGAGTTGTGAAATAGTCAATGTAGTACATTTCTCTGTGTAGATCTGCAATCCTTGGTATAGCCCTTCATTTTCTATGTGTTTCTTCCCAAAAGGCAAGGTAAGCATTCTCATTAGATCTTAACAGCTACATGAAATAAGTATTTTGAAGCACAGATCATCCAGGTATTTTTGGAGCAATTATATTTCTCTGCCAGTGATATTGGTTTCTCTTCAGTTTCAGAATAAAAGTCCTAAAATAAGAATGAGAGAAAGAGTGACAATTTAAAGATGTAATATAAAAAATGATCAAATACCCAGGCCATTTTGACCTATACTACATTTATTGAAATTTCCATCTATATAATATTTCATATTAAGCAAGCACTTAAATACTTTCTAACAGGTAAGGTCTTTGCAATTTCCTATTTGAATTCAAAATATAATGTCTGCAATATACATTCATCTCTGCTTATTCTGAGGCCTGTTTTATGTTTATGTTATATGCATAACTTCAAAAATATAATTTAAAATCCCTGCTTTTTTAAAATCCAAACAAGTGATTGTATGGGTACTAAATAGTCTGAACCCCCACCCGCGAGGCCTTAAAGAAGAAGTCCTTGTTCTGCTGTGACAGTTGTTCAAAATATAGCTTGTGGAGATGAATATTTTCAGCCAGACAAGCCAACCATGACATTTCTTCCCTTAGGTTTAGAGCTAGCAACCCTGACATGAATACCAAATCCATTGTTGTGGCTGTGCTGCTCTTTACAGTGCATGTTTTATAGACTAAGGAATACTGAAATCACTGCTTTTAGCCTGCATCCCCATTGTAACACGCTAGACACTAAAGGGAAAATATGCCCACTGGATATACATTTCATAGTCGTGTGTGCATTTGTATGTGATGTGCTATTCAACATCATGAAAACAATATCTTTGGAATGTGGCAATGGACTGTAATAAAGGCAAAGAGACAGTACACTGGCTAGATTAGTCATAAAAAGAAGGAATGAATGCGAATCACAAAACAGTTCCAAAGTTTAATGGGCTTCTTTATTTTGAAACTATATTGAGCTAGATAACTCCACCCTTTAGTTTCCCAACTGTTTATATATATTGGGGGGGGGGGGGGTGCATCCCAATTATTTACATATTGCACACCTAATACTGATATACCATCCTTAACACGTTGATTGTATATATCTCTTGTACGACTTATACTTCTTACATGCCAGGAGTGAGAATCTTTGGCCTTCTACATATTTTGTCCACATTGTGTTGGTATTGGCCATTGTAACCAGCTGGAGTTCCTGGGCACTGAAGTCCAAAATATCTGGAGGTCCAATGCCTCTCCAGCCCAAACATAAATTACATTTCCCTTAAAGTCAAACCAAAGCTTTGGCACTATACCTCTCCAGCAATCCTGTGCCCTGCTAAAATTAATATAAACAACCAATCATACTTTTTATTCTATTAATGGTTTTCTGTATCATTATGTTCTAATAATTATGCTGAGATCAATTGGAAGAGTCCTTTAACTCGCCACTAAAAGGTCTAACTCGATTTCTCCTTCAAAAGTGTCAAAAGACTTGAAACACAACGGGTCAAAGAAAAAGTCTACTCTTCACATACTCTACTTTCCTTCTGTGTGGCTTGCTTTTTACAGAAGGGGAAATTGTGATGCTTGGTGGAACACCAGGCTCAATGGTTGTATGTTCCTTATTGTCACACCCCTTGTCCTGTTTGAAATTTTTGTATTTATTTATAGTGGGTGATTGGGAATTTTATGAAGGTTCATTTCTCATTTAAGTACAGGGCAGGGCTTTGCAGACCTTTCTTGAATAGAAATGACTGACTCCTAGGACCTCTTCACACAGTACAAAATAGCCCATTTAGGCACCTTAGTGGGGCTTGGAAGGGATCTACTGAGCATCATCAGACAATGCTTGACAAGCCCAGCCAAAATTCTTCCTTTTTTTCTGTTTCAGGAGCGACTTGCAAAACTGCAAGTTGCTTCTGGAGTGAGAGAATTGGCCATCTGCAAGGACATTGCTCAGGGGATGCCCGGATGTTTTGATGTTTTTACCATCCTTGTGGGAGGCTTCTCTCATGTCCCCGTATGGAGCTGGAGCTGATAGAGGGAGCTCATCTGCGCTCTCCCCGGGTGGGATTCGAACCTGGCAGCTTGCAGATCAGCAGCCCAACCTTCAAGTCACAAGGCTTTAACCCACTACTCCACCAGGGGCTCCTAATATTCCTCCTGAAGTGGAGGGGAAATGTCAGAAGGTGCTTCCTCCTCCACTGTGGGGAGAAAAGTGTTTTTTGGGTAGATCTGACAGAACTACCTACACTTTCCTTCACTTTCCCCCATATGATTGCAATGCTCATTGCTGAGTGTTGCCACCCTTTCTCCCATCTGATTGGGAAAGGGACAGGGCACCAATGTGCCTTGTCCTATTCCCCACCATATGATGGGGGAAGGAGGGAGGGCTTGTGGGGTGCCACGTGGCATCCCACGTTTAGCCGGTGATTGCTGACACAACAACACGACTCCCTTGGGTCATGTGAAGAGGTGCATAAATTGATCCAGGATGTAGTTTTCTTCTATGTTGAAAATGTATTGTATTTCCATTGGCTTTGAGACATAGAGTATTTCCAGTTTCCGTTGGCCTTCCTGTTGAGTCAAGGATATGAAAACAATTAGTTCAGGCAAAAAATGCTGAAGGCTACGCACTAACCTCTTCGCAGCCTGTCTTAAATCCCATGAAGTGATCTGGAGCCCCACATGTAGAAATTCTTTTTCCCAATTAATTTTGAGTAGAATTTTGCAAAATTCAAATACGGAATAATGCAAAATTAACAATTTGTTCATCCGTACTCAGGTATGATAGAGGATATGATCTCATTCCCAGTACTGTAATAAGTTTACACTGCCAGTCCAACTACCATCAGTATGTGTAACAAAGAAGGAACAATGTCTTGCCTCAGAAAGCACAATAAGCTCGGCTAGTGCTGGAAGGAACTGACAATTTCATACTCTGAATATAGTGCAATCCCTATATCTGCAGGGGATATGTTCCCAGACTTTGAATAATTATGGGAGGCATATTTTGTTGAATGCAGATAAATGGAACTACACATGCCAGATCTGTGGATATGGGGGTTGTGCTGTAAAAGGAATTGGCTCCTGAAAGCCGCTCTTCTCTTTAATGAATATTCCAGTGTCTTCCTCTTTTCTCCAAGGTTTCTCTTTTTTATAGGATAGTGGTCAAGACTACTAAAGGTTTTATAATCAGATTACCAAAGGGAAGTTGTGGATCCACCCCCCTATCCAGTTACATTCATGGAAAGCATGGGGGAAACAATTGGAATATGAAGAGGAGAGAAGGTGATTCAGTCATCACCACTTGCTATATAATCGATCAGCATATCCTCCTATGCATTATGCTCTAGAACTTGGTTTGCCCATTAATTTTGCTTTAACACATATAATTAATGCAGGCATTGATTTTCATTATATTTTATCAACGCATATGCTGAAGCGTTCAATAGTGCCAAATTTAGACTTACTCTTTTGCCAATAAGGGCAAAAGAGTAAGTCTAAATTTGGCACTATTGAACGCTTCAGCATATGCGTTGATAAAATATAATAAGGGCAAAAGAGGGCCAATAAGGGCAAAAGAGGACCAAACTCTGAATTTATTCAGCCTTTATATTTTTTGAGATTCCACACGTTATCAGCACACACACACACACACACACACACGTGTATGTGTGTGTGTGTGTGTGTGTATCTGCTGTGCTTATTATAGCTCAAAACTAATTCATTATTTATATTTTTTATATTTTGGAATGCTTTTAATGTAACAGTATATGTTCTTGGAATATATTCAGGATAATTACAGGTGCCTAATGACTTCAGCTTTAAGAGAGCAACAATGAAAATGAGTAGGAAAAAATAAAGACAGAACATTAAATACTGAAAACATAATCTACAGAATTCAGAAGCTGCTATTGAACTGGCACAACAGACAGAGATTGGGGTGGATGAATCTTAGCATGATGACCTTGAACTCCAGTTGATATTTATATCATTACTTATCCAGGGTCGCTGCTGTATTGTAAGCTTGCTTTTCATATTAAGTCTAGAAAGTGGTCCTCTTCTATCTGGTGCTTTCCTAAGTTATATGTCCAGGCTCAACCTAGGTTCAGAATCATTTGTTATATATCCTCTTAATGTATATAACTGTAATTTGTTATGCTCTTTGTCTCAGTTGGTGATTAAGGACATTATCACACCAGGGCTTTAAAACGGGAAGCCCCACATTTCTGCCACCTGCAGAATTCTGGGAAATGTAGTTTAGGAAAGGGCCTTTTGAATTCTCAGCTACAGAAACTCACCTTCCCAAACTACATTTCCCAGAGTTCTGCAGGTGGCAAAAATGCGAGGATGCTCTCTTTAAAGCTCTGGTGTGATAACATGGTTAGAGTGATTGGAAAAATATCTTTTGTACCATGTGTTTTTACTTTCTGTGTAGCAGGTGAGATTAACTTTCTTCCATGTTACATTCTTGTGCTTTGCCCATCTATGAGTTAGAGCTGTTTGTCATATATCCTTGAGTTCTGGTCAGGATTCATCACATCAGCCATACGGCAATTGTACCCCTTCATATCTGAATGGGGATTCTTTAATGGACCTTACTTATAGAGTTCAAGAAGCCAGGGCAACTGAGAGAAAAGGTTTACATCAGTAAACAGCTCTAATTTGGAATCTCTCCTAAAGCATTTCTCATCAGCAAGGCTGTCAGCAACATCTACAGCTCCACCCTTGCTGTGATAAATATGTTCAAGGGACTTGTTTGTGGAAAGGCATCCTGCTAGTGAATTGTGATAGTGAAAGTTCAGCTGGATTTCAATATATCTCATTTTTTATAATCAATGCATAGATAATTATTCTTTCTGAAATGCACAACAATAACAAACATTCACCTAATAAGCAGTGCAGCCCTCACCTAGCATCACCAGTTTTATGTGTCAGAAAATATGGAAGCAGATGTCTAGAAACCAGAGTCTAAAATTTCAAAAAGGTCAAAGATCTTCATTTAAAGTACTCAATTGTCCAGCAATAGCAGCATTATATAATCCTAACTCTACCCTTAGCTGTATTCCTGAAATGAAGAAAATTCTGACAAGATTGGAATTGAGAGGAAAGGATAATTGTTAAGAGTTTGTATATTTTGAGAGCCACTTTAATATCTATATCTTATATTTTATATATCATATTTAAATAATATTTACTGCTTATGAATTTTATGAGGCCTGATATCCATCTTCCCTGTGGGGTCCATTTTATTTGTGTTTCTAATTTGCTATTTATTTGTTGGTATTTCTAGAGTGTTATGTTTTTATGGTTAAGTATGTGGCATTGAATGTTTGCCTTTTGCTCTGGAAGCCGCACTGAGTCCCTTCAGGGAGAGAGGGCGGATTAGAAATATATCATCATCATCATCATCTCCCTTCAATTGTAGTACTTAAAACAGATTTCAAGACTCAAAATTGTTTTGTGGTAGATGTATATTTGTTTCACCAGGATTCAATTGGTTGATATTGTGTGTGTGCATAGCACATCTTTAAGTCATTCCAGTTTATAGCAACCCCAATCCTACATTAGCCTTACACCCAAATTGCTACACCAAACTGGCTCTCTTATGGATATTAGGGTTGTAGGAAAAAATATAAAAGTCCTATATCTTCCAAGTCCGGATTCAGTTTTATACTATTTCTTGCATAGTATTCAAACAACTATGCAAGGAAAGTCTATGGTCTGGTAATATATGTAAGAATAGTGCAAGGCTAAACAGGACCAACTGATAAAAACATTGAACTAAACGTTTTATAGGACAAATGTCAAATAAGAAAGCACAAGCTTTCATTTTTTTTCCTTAGCAAAGGAGAGTTAGTTCTGATGCTAGACCATTATTTATTTTTCATTGGGTCATGCAGCATACCTGATGCAGGTGACTGTATCATGTAATTTGCTCCACTAGTTCTGTGATAGCTTTGATGTTATTGTCTCTCTGTTCATGCACAACCAGTTGAAGCTTTCTACAAGATACATTGACACTTCTGTGCACATCCACTGAAGCATACTCAGTTGTCAAATGCATAAGTATGTTTTATGCATCAGAGCATTTCTTTGGACTGGGCTGGCTGCTGTAAGATGACTTTAGTTTGCTTCTGCGGTCACTGGTTCCTGTCCAATCTTTTGCAAAGTGGTCCACACAAATTGAATGTGTCGCTAAGTCACTTCTGCATATCCACTTGATTCACTCAAAAAGTTGTGAAAACATTTTTATTTATAGACTAGCCTTACAAAAGTAGGGTAAGTACCACATCTTAGGGAAGAAAGAAAAAAGTGTTATTATTTGAACGTGATAGCCTTACGCATGCAATATTCTTGCTGAAGTCGGAAGGTGCATTGCTATTAATGGGCAGCCCACAAACCCTGGGTCAAACTAGCTTCTGACTTTCAAAACAAATCCTACTCTTTTATGAACTCTTTTTGTTCAGTACTTCAGCAGTACTTCTTAAAATGAAATAAACCTTTATTAAGCCATAAGTATCTTCATCTTCAAATGAAAGAGGAAAGTAGGAGAATGTGTGGTAATAGTGAGCAGCATATTATCTTCCTTTAAAATAATAATTTTATTGGGAGTTTTAAAATGCATTAAAAGTTACAAAGATTAGGGGGGGGGGGGAATACCATATTCAAATATACAAAGCAAGAAAAAAAATGAAAGACAAAAGATAAATAGGGATTAAGTGACTTTTGAAATTCTTTTTGGCATATGCATATATACTCAAAAAATATATGTGTGTATATTAATTTGTTTCTCACCAAAATTTTGACATGATTTCCTCTTTCAATAACCAATAATATGGGCTGCATATTATCAAGAGCTGGATAAAGGTAATTTTTTAAAAAAGCATTGCAGTTATTTGCAGCCTGTGTTTTCATAGTTTCCTCAATTGCATTGTCAGTTTTTCTATGAATATCTGATAAACAACTTTATAATGCTGATTATTTATGGCATTTTTATGTTATCCCCTATCCCACAAGGGCTCCTGAGGTGATACACATTAACATCATCATCAACATCACAGTATTTGAGAGATTAAAATCCAAAGAACACATTCAAATACTTTTTACAAACTTATAAAAGTAGTCTAAAATAATAATCAAATACACTTTTAAAAGCAACGATCAATGGAAAAACTGGGTAGCAATGGAAGCTTGGCACAGGGTAGATATTGTTACAGATTAATGATGATAAATGGAAGCTTGTACATGTGCCCACGATCCAGAGTCACCCGCAGAACAATAACATGCCATTCAGTTCTGCAGAACAAAAATACAGGAACTTTATTGATTTTAAGATATCAAAAACAGTAGTGTTAACAATGGTCCCTCTGCTCACTTACGGAAGTCCACAGTCATAAACAGTCCTTTCTCAGTCCACAAATCTGCTTCAGAGAAGAATACAGTCCTGGTTCTTTGCCCTCTTTTCTCAGCAGCAAAACAGGCCTCAAAATAGCAAGGTCTCTCTGAGTACACTGCTCTCTTCACCAGCAGTACTCAGTCAGCACTGAAAAACTTGTCCAAACTGGTTCTGCAGCAGCAGAACAGAAACATAATCAAATCAATCCCCAGGTCTTTGCAGGCTCAGCCAATTGGCTTCATGTACTTCATTTTCCAGTTAACACGCAGCACAGTGCCTTTGCAAACCATGACAGCCATCAGGCAGAAACCTTACAAAACTGATAAAATCACAAACTTTGATTCAGTATATACAGCTTCATTTCAATGAAATAAACCAGCACATGGTAATTGTATTCCCACTGCAGAGTGGTAAATTGTATTAATATGCTATTCATTTATCTGGGCATTGAACAAGAATATGGGCAATTTTGAAAGGGGTTAAGATCTTTGTGCTCCAAATGATTGTGTGAAAAGTCCCTGTGGAGAAATGTTTAGCTGCTAGCATCTCTTCCTTTTCCTGTCATTCTCAGGAAAATGCAGCTCTTTATCCATATCCTTTTCTTGCTAAGGAAGGAGCTTTAGGAGACAGCTAAAGACCTGGCTGTGGAACCAGGTGTTTGGCCTATCATAGGAATATTAAGCGTTAAAGTAAAAGTTGAAAGATCCAGGACTGTTTACAGACAATGTCTTTGTGTGCTATATGATGTTATTTTATGTGATGTGTTTAATAATGTTTAATGTTTTATTAGGGGAGGTTTAACTTTGATGTTTTATACTGTTTTTTATTGAGGGCATTGAATTTTTGCCAACACTATGAACCACCCTGAGTCCCCTTCGGGGTTGAGAAGGACAGTATATAAATACTGCAAATAAATAAATAATAAATAAAGGTCCCTTAGTGTTAATGGAAACAGTGAATATGACTTTGAATCCGACACTGCTTGAGATGTCTCTTATTCTTTCACTACAACCACAGTTATCACATGTTGGTCCTACAGGTGTTTAGCTGCTCTATGAACTGAAGTACCAAATCAACTGGAGAAAAAAAAAGGAAGCCACTATACTCCAAGGTATATTTATAGGAAGGGAAAATTAAATGGGGTGTAATTAGGTCAGGATTAGGGATGGATGAATCACTTGTTAAACTGCATCTCTCAGGATTAGTTTCCTAACTTGTATGACTTCGTCTACTGGATCCACTGACCTAAATCAGTAAGGTAGGTAGTACTCAGTGTAATACTATGCCCATTGATGGAGTTTCAAATCAGACATAATAATACAATTTTTATCCACATAAAGTCCACCTGAAGGTACTTATAACCCTTCTAGTTCATGAGCAGCCAGGTTAGGTATACATTATACTATGTATGCTATAAGTATACATTATCATCCATACGTAACAGCATACAGACTCATGGATACTTAAATATAACTCCAGCAGTTCCTGTTAACCAGCCCATGTGAGTCTGTAATACATGTGGGATACTTGTTCTGCCACAAGAGCCACATTCTGAGCAAGTGTTCATATGATAGTTGTACATTTCTCAGATGTACACTTCCCAGACTCCCACTAGAGTTGTCTTCTGTAAGTTGAACTTGAGTCATGAAATCAAAATCTTAATCTTCCTGTTATGATCGTCTTCCTATTCCGAGCCACAGAAACATGGAGAGAATATTTTATGAGGATATCATTCTCTTTCGTTGCAGATTCTAATTTAAGAATACCTTCTTTTCATAAAGACAAGGGTCTCTAATAGAAATATCTGCTTTTGCCTCCATATGAATGCTCTATGCTAGCCTAGAGATTTCACGTTTTCTCTTTGCATCTCTTCTCCTTTGTTGCTAAGATAGAAATTAACATAAAAATAAACATTAGAAATAATTTAATAAAACAAATGGCATTTATCAACAGGACTTACATTTTTGTTTATTCTCACCTGTGTAATATATGATACAAATGACAGAATCTTTCCCAGCCCCAAAAGTCATTTTGAAAATGAAAGTTATGAACAGATGTTGGTGTGAGGATCCTGACTGTAGTACAAATTTAGTAAGCTTAGTTTGAAGCAAGGCATGACAATGAATAGAACTTTATATCCACAACATAAGGGTTAAAAATATTTTAGTGAGGGTAATGTTTCTGCTGTGAACTAAAATTTGCTAGTGCTACAGTACGATGTTTAGCTACAGTAACATAAAAGAATTAAATGGGCCAGTGGTATTAACAATAAAAGTGATTCTTCTGGTCCTTTCTGTCAACTAGTATAGAAAAAATATGCAAGCGGGGATCATTAATTCATAGTTATATAGAAAACATGGCCAGTTCTAAATAATGGTACTTTCTTTTTTATTGGACTGTATTTTCAGAACCAATCTGAGATTGATCGCCTGCCATATGCTGTTCCCTTGACAGGTAGCTTAGAATATCAATTTCCAGCAACTGTTGTTGTGATGATTGCCAAATATATGATCAGCAGGTTTGCTGTATCACTTGCTATTTGGAACTAAATTGTTTTCTGATCGTTGTTCCAATGGACTTATTTTTTTTTTTGAAATGTTTATCTAATTTAGCCATTGAAACCTAAATTAAATAGACTTGTACATGATTAAGTCCATGCAGTTGTATCCTAGATTCTCTAGCTGGCATGAGTTTTATATTTTAATAGGGCTGGCTTCTTAATGAAATAAATATTGGTTGCTCCAATGTTCCAATAAATTCATTTTGATTGACAAAATTTGCTGAAATCTGCATATAAAAAAGCAGTAAGTGGGCCACAGAGGCAGTGGAAAGAGGGCAATACAGAGCTATCACGACTTTCCTTTCTCAGTAGGCTGGTGTTGCATCCCATAAGGTTCTATTCAGAAGTAAATCCTATTGAATTTGTTGGGATTTACTGCCATGTAAATTGGTTATAAGCTGCAGCATAATGAAAATTGTAGTCGTTATGAATATTTATTTGGGAATACAGTGGAGTACTCATCCATAGTCAAGCAACCACTCAAAGAAGAATTGAATTGCTGTTTTTGGGAAAGTCTTACTAGGAAGAACAGGAGTGGGGATCATATAATTTTCTAGATCAGTGGTTCCCAACCTTTGGGCCTCCAAGTGTTTTGGACTTCAACTTAGAGAAATCTCAGCCAGTTTAAGAGCTGTTAGGAACTATGGGAACTGAAGTCCAAACACCTGGAGGCCCAAAGGTTGGGAACCACTGATCTAGAAATTTATATGATCCCCACTCCTAGAACCACTTTTCTAGATGTTGCTGGATTGCAGCTCCCAGTGTTCATCAGTGTTGTTGGCTATGCTGCCTGAGGCTGTTAAGAATAAAAGAATATCTGAAAGTCTGCATGACTTCTACCTTGGTGGTGGAGGAATTTGAGTTCAACTGCAGTGCTGTTTTGCCTCCATCATGTAATAATCCTAAGGAAGACAGCAGAAAACCTTAACAGAATAAATCTTTAAAAAAAAACTAGAAAACAGTTGCTATAATTCGTAGTCTACTTGAAGGCATATAATAAGAAGAAAGCTTCATTTGTGAAATGCTGAAGACTGGGGATTTTGGGGATCCAGTCCTGAAAACAGCTGGGAATCCAAGGCTAAGGATATCTATCTTACAGCATCTGTAAGAAATAGTCAGAGCAGCAAAAGAAACAATAGAAGAATGGGGAATGTTCCTTTTACCTCTCATAATGAAAGGAAACTGCATCTTGCAGTTCCCTCAAGCATTTCACAAGCCTGTTTGAACAAAAGGAAAAAAAATAACATCAGAAGAGCCATATGAATGTTGCTTTTGTACATTTGTTCTGAAATCAGCCTTAGGGGAAAGGCCATCTATTTGCTTTAAACTATAGCCAGCTGTCACTTCATACCAGTGAACTTGTTCTTTTTTTCTCTTTCCTCAGCCATATAGATTACCATCCTATACACACTCATCTGAGATTAGATACCATGGAAATCAGTGATGTTTTTATCTGAAGACATGTACAGGATTACCGTCTAAATAAATCTTGACCAAAACACTGCCAAAATAATAATAAAAAAACATATGGGTAGCTTTCATACAATTACACTGTGTGCAGTGTTAATAGGATAGGATTAAAGAATATGATCTTTGGAATCACTAGATGCACTTTTTAAGCCCATATTAACTCCACCTACAGATATGCAAACACATAAGAGAAACAAATGGTGCAATTATATTATAGAATAGCCAAAAGCAAGAAGTGAAGGTTCCATCACCAGAGGCTTTGAGGGAAGGGGCAGTGTTTGTTTCCCTTGCTGCCCCGGTCCAGCTCCTGGGGACTCACTCCTGGCAGAACTGAGGCCCTGACTCTGCGAAGTGAGTCCAGCAAGCAACACCTGCTGCTCCAGAGGTTGGAGCATAAAAAGGACCATGCTTGCAGGGCCTCAGCCAAAAGCAAGAAGTGAAAGTAGCATCACCAGGGGTTTTGAGGGGAGGGGCAGTGTTTGTTTCCCTTGCTGCCCTGGCCCAGTTCCTGGGGACTCACTCTGGCCACTTGGTGCTTCCAGACTTCATTTTGACCAGCCTCCATTTTGGCATCCTGGGGTCAGCACAGAGATACTGGCATTTGTTTCTTCCAGCCATGGTCCTTGATTCACCTGGGCCTTCTCTAGTGAACACTGCCACTGCGACCCCAGTTTTGTGTCCTCATTCCTCCTCTGATGGAACATCTACTCCATTAAAACTATGTTTTAATGTGTTTTATTGCATTTATATGTTTTAATTGTTTTAAAATTTGATATGCTATATTTATTATTTGTTGTATAATGCGACATTGAATTTTGCCATAATCTCTCAGCTGCTCTGAGTCCCCTTCGGGGTTGAGAAGAGTAGGGTATAAATATAGTAAATAAATAAATAAATGCTGCTAGTTGTAATTTGAGGAGACAGCAGTAATTTTTGATGGAGTAGGTCAAAGCTTTTGAAAATCTACAACTCCTGTGATTCCATAGCAGAAGGCTGTGGCATTTGAAGTGGGGTCAAGCTGCATTCATACTACAATGTAGATGCGCCTAAAGAAAGGTTCCGTTGTCCAGTCTTGACATCACTGATGGTATAGAACTCATTCAATTCATCATGCATGCTAGGCTGCCAGAAATTTAAAAGAGCCATAATTGAAATGACAGGATTGATTTTTCTGGGATGCAATCAAGGAATAATGTCCATATGATAATGAACAAGGATATTAACGCAGCCTAGTGAAATAACAACAAACAGTACTGTGCTGGTTGGTCATCTCATTTCATCATATCTCCAAAATATAATAGGCTCAATTTAGTCACTCTGGCTTCTACTGAGAGTTTGGGTTTGATTTTTTAAAATCCATTTTCAGTATTTATCTTTTTTGGGAGGCCATCATGTCTACAGAACTCCTCAGATACACATTTTTAATGAGATCTTCCTGTTATCTTTCTTTGCTATCCAGCTTTACAATGTTTAAACTGTTGTCTACAATACATTGAATCTAAAAACAAATTTTAAAAATTCCAGTTCATAGCCTCCCAAAACTAGCACTAAGAAATAATTTCTGAAGTCATGTGTGAATATATACGTCTTATGGCAGTGTCTAGATCAGATTTTAATTCTTACCTATTAGCACATCTAGGGTCAAAATCTTATGGGCACTTCTTTGAAATAATTATCATAATTATCAAAATCATCTATCAAAATAAATTAATTCTGTTTGGTCTCCTAACAAATAATCTTGCCATTTATTCTGATTCCATAGCAATGCGATGCTATTGTCCTCAGAGGACTGTGAGGAAATGTGGACATATATGGTTCTGTGTTGCTTCTATATGGACCCTAATAGCTCATCTACACCTACAACAAAATGCAGGATTAATCCAGAGTAGAAATTTTCTGGTCTGATTCTGGATTCTGTGGAACTGTTTAGATCCTCATCTCATAACACACAGAAGTGATGGAAATGGAATCCAGTTGGGCTGAAACCAGTTTGCACCTGCTGCATGTTCCCCTTTTCTTGTCTGTGGTTTCTGTCCCTGCAGCCTCTGTTGGCATCAGAAAAGAAGTGGGGGCAATCAGACCCCTTTTTTCCTAGTCACATGGTCATCTTTACTGATGTTAGCAAAGGCATGTAGCAATGATCATGAACTTTCTGGAGCTCTCTGGCAGCAGCCATGACACCACTCTAATCTGTCTCTTTTTTTTTCTGTGACACAGGGAAATGGATTAGAACTGTCTACACAAATCTGGAAGTGTTGGGCTGCTTCAGAGTTTTATCAAAATTGTGGAACATTATCAGACTTCTCAAAATTCTGAAGCATTCCTTGCATGATAGATCAGAAGTCTCTGGACATTATGGGAGACTGGGTCTAAAAATATTGGTTGCCAGGGGACAAAGGGGACAAAGGTGGAGAAAATCTGAGGAATTTCTTCATCATCTATGGTGAATGCAATTTCCTGCTTCTTGGCAGGGGGTTGGACTGGATGGCCCATGAGGACTCTTCCAACTCTACTATTCTATGATTCTATAATGTTTATGGGATCGACTTGTCTAATGTTTGGAAGAAAACACTTGTTTTTGGACAAGCCGACAAGGCCAGTCCACCACTGTCTAGACATCCATGAATGATTTCTTTGTCAAACTCTGGGTTTGGGGCCACTCTACACAGGTCCTATGAGCATAATAAGGGGGAGGGGGTGACTTGCCCCAGTTCTTACTGAATGTAGTCACAATTGATTTAAGTGATTTAATTAAGTAAGTAATAAAAGAACTTTTTTGAATTGCACCAAAAGCAGGCAAAGATTTCACTACCAGACATATCATTCTGTTGTACCATCATGATACTAATATCCATGTCTAATTATATCACATTCAGAATATGCTGCCCCATTGTGATATCCATGTCTTGAAACAGTTTTGATTTTTCATATAGAGAAAATGTAAGAAAATGTATTTTCATGGGAAATGCTTTAATGGAACAGTTTTTATGCTTGAGAATGAAAATGGAGGTCTCTGAGTTCAGTTATTACTGTATGACAAAGAGACTCTGCAAGGCAAAGCATTATAAAAGGCATCAAAAACATAGCTTCAGTTTAATTTGAGCTTTTGAAAGGCCTATTGGATTTTTCTAGAGTGACTTTAAACAGGTTAGGAGCAACTCAATTAGAAAATGTGATTTCATTCCAGTGAAGAGTAGAAAGTAAAGCAGGCAATTGGAGGCATTTTTCAACCATTTCACACAGAACAGAATAACATTAGTTGAGCAATTTGATATACTGAGAACAAATAAAGTACAGCATTGTCAGTTGGTCCTTTCAACACATCTGGCAAAGTATAGTTACAAGGAATAAATGAAATTAATGTGAGTTTCCATAATCTGCTACTGATAATTAGTAATAATGCAAAGGCTGTGGGTATATCAAACCACTGAACCATTTATTCAGAATTATCACATACATTAATCACTGTAGCCAACAAGTCACGGGAACAACACAAGAAAAGCACTGGCACAGAAATACCTTTAAAATTGCAACTTGTTAAATTTGTTGTAGAATAGAATCATAGAATAGTAGAGTTGGAAGAGACCTCATGGGCCATCCAGTCCAACCCCCTGCCAAGAAGCAGGAAATCGCATTCAAAGCACCCCCGACAGATGGCCATCCAGCCTCTGCTTAAAAGCCTCCAAGGAAGGAGCCTCCACCACAGCCCGGGGAAGAGAGTTCCACTGTCGAACAGCCCTCACAGTGAGGAAGTTCTTTCTGATGTTCAGGTGGAATCTCCTTTCCTGTAGTTTGAAGCCATTGTTCCGTGTCCTAGTCTGCAGGGCAGCAGAAAACAAGCTTGCTCCCTCCTCCCTATGACTTCCCTTCACGTATTTGTACATGGCTATCATGTCTCCTCTCAGCCTTCTCTTTTGCAGGCTAAACATGCCAAGCTCTTTAAGCCGCTCCTCATAGGGCTTGTTCTCCAGACCCTTAATCATTTTAGTCGCCCTCCTCTGGACGCTTTCCAGCTTGTCAACATCTCCCTTCAACTGCGGTGCCCAAAATTGGACACAGTATTCCAGGTGTGGTCTGACCAAGGCAGAATAGAGGGGGAGCATGACTTCCCTGGATCTAGACGCTATACCCCTATTTATGCAGGCCAGAATCCCGTTGGCTTTTTTAGCTGCTGCATCACATTGTTGGCTCATGTTTAACTTGTTGTCCACAAAGACTCCAAGGTCTTTTTCGCACACACTGCTGTCAAGCCAGGCGTCCCCCATTCTGTATCTTTGATTTCCATTTTTTCTGCCGAAATGAAGTATCTTGCATTTGTCCCTGTTGAACTTCATTTTGTTAGTTTTGGCCCATCTCTCTAGTCTGTCAAGATCGTTTTGAATTCTGCTCCTGTCTTCTGGAGTGTTGGCTATCCCTCCCAGTTTGGTGTCGTCTGCAAACTTGATGATCGTGCCTTCTAACCCTTCGTCTAAGTCGTTAATAAAGATGTTGAACAGAACTGGGCCCAGGACGGAGCCCTGCGTCACTCCACTTGTCACTTCTTTCCATGATGAAGACGACACATTGGTGAGCACCCTTTGGGTTCGTTCGCTTAGCCAATTACAGATCCACCTAACCGTAGTTTTGTCTAGCCCACATTTTACTAGTTTATTTGCCAGAAGTGCCTCTCAAATGTTTATGGCCAACTCCCAGAAATCCTAACAGATGGTAAACTGGCTGAGATTACTGGGAGTTGTAGGCCAAAAACACCTGGGGACCCTAAGTTGAGAACAACTGTTGTAGAACTTTCCACTTGATTTTAATGCCTTCATATCTTATGTTAGAGGATAACACGTTTCATTTGTTTTATTCCACAGTGTACTTGAACATCCCCAACACTAATCTTTTGTGATGTTGATGACTCATTAGCAAGTGATGGATGCCCAGAAATGATGTCATTAGAAACCATGGCTGTCAGGCTGTCAGGAAGTAGAAGAAATGACAATATAGTAACCAAAGGGGAAGGGGAAGGAAAACATGAATTTGCAGATGTTTAAATAAGAAAGAAAATGGAGTCAAAAATCAACCCCAGAAACCAGCTTAATAATATCTCTAAACCAAATTCCTAAGATCCAAACCAGATATATTGAACACCTCCTCCAGGGATTTATCTCTCTAAAACAGCCATTTTTAGGGTTTCTAAAGGGTTGTGTTAGCAAATGTTTGTGATTTAATTGCATCCCTTGCCAAGGCATCCCTTCAAAGCTCAAATTCAGATCTTTGAAAAGGTGTTTTTTGGATTTTAACTCCTAGAATCCTGCATCATGCTGGCAACCATATTCTGGGAACTAGTCCAAAGAGTAATTTTTCTAAGCTCTGCTCAAAATCGTTTTGGCTAGATTTGCTCTCACCAAGTCAGTCCCATTTTATATGCATCTTTATATAGCATTTAATCAGAGACATGCTTAAGATATTTGGCAAACCTCCAAGGCTCTGGTCAGTTTTCTGCATGTGCCAGATATGTGCTTCCAACTGTTTTCAAATGATATGTGTTTCTTCTTTGTTTTTGTTGCTTCTGTACATATTTCTTACAAATAGGTAACATAAGGTAACACAAGAAGCGGTTTGTCCTTTTGCTTCCTTGAATATTTTCTTTACTTGATATATAAAGCAAGAATGTTTGTTGTTAAGGAAAAGCTCAGAATATTAGGCTTTCTATCTAAATCTATGGATACAAATAAATCTCTCTTGTCCTCCAGCGCTACCATATTTTGTGATGTCAAATGCTTTTGCATTGTAAGCTGACAGACGTAGCATGAAAACCAGGCATCTGTTCTCTAGCTCTCTTTGCTCTCTCGACATCTGTCACAATCTGCCAGTACACCTAGATTGTCTGTGAGGAGGGCCCAAGTGATGTTTTGCCGAGGAAGAATGTTCTGTTGACAGAGATTGGAAAAACAATTCATCCTTCAACCCCTTCTTATCTTATGAATGGAATGGCAACTCAAATCAAATGGGAAGCAATGGGAAAAATAGGAAATCAAAGATAGAGCAATGGAAGAATAGGAAGATATTGCCCACACTTCTGGTTGACTTGGCATTTGTGCTTAATCCTTTTAGAGCTTAATCTGCCAACTCTGAGTGATGGGCTGCAACTAACAATCCAGGGATGTAAAGAATAGTTGTAAATATTCTCATATTAAATGTGAAAGGGTGTCTCAACTTTTTAAGTTGCCCTGTCAAAACTGGTTAACTATTGGCTGCAAGATCTGTCACATTTCAGGAGGTGGGTGGGTTAAAATGTCATTTATGCAAAACATCTTTTTGTGCACAAAAATACCAATATTTTTGTGTAGATAACAACAGTATCTTTGTGCAGAGTACTCAAAGTACGCATGGCTCTGAGGATTTGTTTTGGTGGGATCTTTTTGAACAATGAATTTTTCATAAAATAGCTCAAAGTGTTGAAAAGGGGCATACAATCTCATAATCTCTCATCCATTGAGGAGAAAGATATTTGTTTTCCCATGTGAAAACACAACAAGGAAAGATTTTAATCCTTCTTACATATAGACCCAGTTGGACTAATTTGGAAGTGCGTAGTTTACTGAGGTATCATAAAAAGGTTGCAGAAGTTATTGGCAGTTGCCCAAACTCTTTCATCCATAAATGCTAGACCCTGCATGAAAGGTGGTTGCCTGATTCTGCTAAGAAACCAAAAGAACATTAGAAGAAAATTCCATCTGTTGTCTTCAAGCCAAATGCCTCCTTCTTACAAAAGGAGCTCATTCTGATGAAAGAATTTAGGGTGATTATGTAACACTGAGATATAACTTGATACCACATCTTTCCTTAAGTCAAAATATTTGCTTATTTTCTTCTGGTAATTTCTGTGTTTCCCTGATAATCTGTTGATGTTCCATTCACATCTCCCAAACTCAAGCTAAATAATCTTTTTGTGTGACATTGATGCATATCCACCTACATACAGATTATTCCTAGTCAGATGCTTCACCATAATTATCTGGACCTACCTATCTTTGCTGGTTCCAAGTCCTGGCACAAGCCAGATTTGTCCCAGAATATGCCAGGCAGATGGATTGCACTTGTTTGTTCAGTTCTCCTGTTTGTTTACCATGATGCTTTCCCACTTTTCTCATGAAATTTCCCTTTGCCATACCCTTTGGTTGTGGTTTGTCAGTCATTTCTCAAACTGATGGGGAAGGCAGCTTGCTTAAAAATTCTGATCATTCCCACCAGCACAAAAATGGATCCATAAATCCAAAGAGCTACTAGAAATGGAATTTGCTCATCTACTGAAGAAATCTAGTGCAGCCCAATGTGTGTGCATGCAGAGTCAAAAACTGAACAGGTCACATGGAAGTATCCTTTTCCTGCTGTCAGATAATCACTGTAAGCTTGAATAGTATAACTAATAGACCCTCTGCTATGCCAATCAAATTATTACTTCTAGTGTATCATGGCCAGAAATATTTGGGTATGTACTCCTGTAGCCTTGCATGAATCAACCATCTTCAGCTGGATGAGGATTTAAAACCTAAGGCAGGAGTTTCTGTGCCAATGCACTCTTGGAAATACTGCACAGTGCTGATATTGCCATATGATGCTGATCCAGGGGAAGATCAAAACTACAAGAACTGTGTGGCCAGCTCATAAATCTCACTAGTGTCTAGTATGTAGTCATTAGTCAAAATTGTGCTTTCTCTTCACTCCAGCATAGACAGGGTAGTAAAATTAATCCCTGTCTGAGCATGAGATCTGCCCTTTTACCACCTTCTTTGTATAAATATTTTACAGACCCTTTGTTTCAGTTCTATTCATCTCTTTTTCCTCTCAGTTCTTTTTTTCCAGATTGCTTTTCTGGCTTGTAGTTATTTTCACATTCTATTTTTTTTATCTCCCTGTCATTTTCTCATTTTTCTCTTTTTCATATCTTCCTTTGAAACCTCCAGCTCATTGATTTTTATGTTCCCATGCCCCTTGTTGTTATGCACAGTATCTAATTGGATAAAGCACTGGGTACATAACAGTTATAGTTGCCTTTTTATTCTCTTAATTGCTCAGAGCCTAGGAGAGTTATTTCTGGACTACAATGGCCATGGAGCAGAGTCATATTAGCTGGGGATTCTGGGAGTAGTATCTTACCCAAACAAACCCTTTTACCAATTTGTGACATGTTTTTTCTCAAAAAAAAAAAAAACCTTAAGAAACTAACCCAGTCCTGATTCAGAGGTGGAATATACATACATTCCTATGAAGAAGGCCAGACTTGGTGGAGTCAATTCACCTAAGAAAAGTGGAGCTACAGGACACTAAAGGTTGCTCTGCCCCCCCCCCCCATCGCCGTCCTCTTTGCTTCTGTGTGAGGCATTTGTTGGTGGCCTCCGCCAATCCTAGAGAGAACATGGGGAGTGCTTCTTCATTGGGCTGGAGTTATAAGTGCCTGGTTGACAATATTATCTCATTTAAAATGGTGTGATTATGGCGATCCCAAGATGATAGAACATGGGAAATGCTTTCCCATCTTCCCTAACCAATCATTACAAGCTTCCAGCAACACCAGAGGGAATGTCATTGTTGCCTTGTTGGCAATATTATTCCATTTATGGTGGTGCAGTGATGGGAATACCAAGAGGATAGAACTTGGGGAATGCTTTGCCATCTGCCATAAGCAATTGTTGTGAGCCCCTGACAAACCACGAGAGAAGGTGGAGAATGCTTCTGCATTAGGATGGAGTTCTAAGTGCCTGGCTGGCAATATTACCCCATTTACAATGGTGCAATGATAGCAAGCCCAATAGGATAAAGCATTGCCATAAGCAATTGTTGCCAGTCTCCATCAAACTTAGAGAGAGCACCTTTTACCATATGTGGTGGTCATGTAAAAAGGCCCGGAAATACTGAGCACAAATACATATGATTTTAGAAGAAATTGTTCAAAGTCAAATTTGAAATGAAATCCAAACTCTATCTATTTGGAATGTTAGATGAACAACTTGATAGAAAATGTAGAAGGTTATTTCTATACATGATTACAGCAGCAAGAATTACCTACACACAAAGATGGAAAGACTCAATGATTCCATCCCAGGACGATTAGCTTATGAAAATAAGCAAACTTGTGGAAATGGATAAACTTGTTATGTTGATTAAAGAGAAGTCTAACTAACTTTAAGAAAAACTGGGACTGATTTATTGTGTTCCTCCAGCAAAGATGGGGGTTTTGGAAGTGAGTTATGTGGGGAAAGGATGTACCAATGGTTCTTTTTCACTAAATGGGTATAGAAAACTGAGAGAATATAACCACCAGAGAATATAAAGCCCTTAGATTAGAGAGCATAGATGGTTTTTAGTTACTGTTTTTTGATGTTAAAGATGTAGTATTATTTTAGAAAATGTATTTACAATCTTTTGTTGTTTTTTATGTATGTAGGTAGGTTTTGTTTTAATCTGTCTCAATAACAAAAATAATCATACAGAAAATACTGTTTCCTGCAGAAAGAACTGTGGTTCATTACACAGAAAAAGTGAATATTTTGCACAGAATAGATCTTGATTAACAAAATTCTACTTGGTTTAGAATTTCCCAACTGTAAAAACATATGAGATTTGTCCATTTTCTGAACATTTTTGGACATTTCTAACTCAAAATGATTTTGTAGGTATCTTTGGAACTGTAGCGGCCTGCCTATGGTAGCACACCCATAATTCTACTCACTGGCACAGGATTATTTCCCCAAAGCAAAACACTGAAAGGAAAGCAACATACAGGAGATGAAGAAGTGTGGTGATCTCCCAGTTAAGATGACAGGAAATAATGGTTGTCACTTCTTTGATTTTTCATTGTCCAGGACATCTGGAGGTCCATAGGTTGTGCAGGCTTTTTCTAAAGCATTGAGGTCAAGTGTGAGTGTGAACCTCAAATGGGGTACCTTTAGCAAAATGCATTTACACAGCTCTGTCGGTCACTGTTCACACTAGACTCTACAGAAGATGTGTCAGCTGTACTTCATAAAAAGGAGGATCTGCCTGTTTAGTAAGGGTTGCAAATGTTGATTTGTTATCAGTAAGTGTTTGAATTGTATACCTATTTTATACCTATATACCCAGGATCACATAGAAAATAGGCCCTGAATCGAAAAGTTTAAGAAGCTCAACTCTAGTATCAGACTTCCCTTTCACATACACACACACACACAAACAAACAGGTTATCGGTGATTTAAAGAGATCACCACCCTGCCTCTCAATCTGAGAATATTTTCATGTTGTGGTCTGAAAAATGATATAGTCTCTCAAAAATTAATTAATCCAGGGGGAGGATGATCATCACTCTCAACCATTTCATTAAAACACCTGTTCAATACACAGTGGAGGTGAGAAAATCTATAATGCAGTTAGTCAGCATTTAGACTGGCACTTTATAATTGGCTAACTGACTTCACAGATGTTGCAGTTTGGATTCTCGACCTGCAGAAAGATAATAGCAGAAAACAAATAATAAAACTAATGAATAATGAACTAATAAATCTAATCAAGAGCAGCAGAAACATTAAAAAGCAACAAACCAAGAATTAAAATGCTTTGAAATGTAATCTAATCAGCCAAAAAGTTACCTTATCGTTAGGAAGTTTATGCAATTTTTATTTAGGCAGAATGTTTGTTAATTTAAAAAATAGCAAAACTATTAGGAGATCTTAGAGGTTAGTAGTAAAGCCCCATTGTGGCCTATGAAGAACAATATAAAATGAAATTTCAGCATTCCTTTTACAATTTTTATGACTCGAGATTGTATGTAATGAACAAGATTATATAAATGAAAAGAGAACAATGTTATGCATTTCAATCACCAAGGGTGAATCTATATTGCAGATTTGATGCAGTTTTTCACCACTCTATCTGTCTTTTTTTTTTTTTCAGTGAGCAAGTGCCAATTAGGTTGCCGACAGGAAGCTGATGTTGAAAAGAGGCAAACAGAAGTTGAAAACTAAACCTCAATATGAGTATATAAGTCCCCTTCCCTGGACTCTAATGTCTCTGAAATCATCCCTTTTGAAATAGCCTCTTTCCTTGAGATTTGTTGGCTAGCGCCCATAGCAGTTGCAGTCTATTCAAATATTACAGGTGCTCTTTTTTTTTTTTTTTTTAAAGTTAATGGCTTGCTTGACTTCAGTGCCAGATCTATGGAAAGTATAGATGGCTCAGCAAATCCTCCCTGATTTCCAACACCACTATCTGTCATGCACCAATCCCATGGAATAACGGGAGTTGTAGTTCTACAAGATCTTTTGTCTTCTCTGCCAAAATAGTGTTGGTGCTTTATCAAAGTATAGTTCCCAGGATTCCATAGCATTGATCCATGGCAGTTATAGTGGTGTCAAACTGCCTTAATTCCACAGTTTAGATGCAACGAGGTATGATTGGGAACTATAAAACACAATTTATTTATTTATTTATTTATGACATTTCTACCCTACCTTTGTCAACTCCCATGGGGACTCAAGGTGGCTTTACACATAGACAACTATTTGATGTCATTAAAATAATGTACAATAAAGAAACATTTAAAATAGATTTGTAAAATACAATTAAAACATTTAAAACAATACCATCACAAGTAATCCACAAATGTAGTCTGGGCCATTCCAGTAATCACTGCACATCATTCCATATCTTTCTATTGCAACAATTCTCCAACAGCTTGGTCACAAATCCACATTTTCACTCTCTTACGGAAGGTCAGGAGGGAGGGGGCTGATCTAATATCCCTGAGGAGATAATTCCACAGTTGAGGGGCCACCACTGAGAAGGCCATGTCTCTTGTCCCTGCCAGTTACATCTGAGAAGGAGGCAGGACTGAGAGCAGGGCCTCCCCAGACAATCTTAAACTCCGAGATGTTTCATAGAGGGAGATACATTTGAACCGGTAAACTGAGCCAGAATCAAAGTGCTAAAGCCAGCACTTTGAATTGTGCTCGGTAGCAGACTGGCAGCCAGTGGAGCTGATGCAACAGGGGGGTTGTATGCTCCTTGTATGCCGCTCCGGTGAGCAATCCGGCTGCTGCCATTGTGCTCATGATCAAATTGTTGTATTCAGAAGCTAAAATGACAGGATCCACCATAAAACTCATGGAATTATTCCACTATCTCTCAGCATTGTTGATGTCAAAGGATTGCAAAGGATGAGGACAGTCCTACAGTTCAGCTCTGTCTGCTGAACTGTAGGAATGGTATAACAATATGCAAGTGAAAATCAATGCAAATACAGCTTGTCTTGATCCATCAATTGGCCACAGTTCTGCTCTCTCACACACCCAAATCACCAACAGTGATCCTGTTCCAACAAATATAAGGATTCTAAGGTAGCAGCTAATGAAAGGTTCTCTGGAAGACACACAATGTCAATCTTTTTAGCTCCTGTGGATTAAAAGTTTGAAATATTAAATCAACTATTGGTATCAAATAATATTGACAATATCATATAGAGCTAATACAGTTAAATACAGTCTACCAGGCCTCCTATTTATTCAATGGGAAATGTGTTTTTACTTTCCATTTATGAATGATGCTGGTACCATTCCTGGTCCAAAGAGGAGAAGGTCTCTTTCACCTTCTCTGAAGTATTGCTATTATACTTGCTATCTCATCTTTCTTCTCCACTGTGAGGGTTAGCATTGTTGGGGATGTTTGAATCCCTCAAACAGTTCCAATATAAATTCAACAGGCATACTCTATGGTCCTACTTGTTTGAGGAAGCAAGCCAGAGGCTGTACATTAATCCTTCATATCCTTAAATCCTTGAAGCAAGGGCATTCTACAGCTGTAATTAGTGAGCAATAAATTAATAACATCAACACTATGTATTTTATTGTCTTTGACAGACATATGAATAGCAGTAATTGGGCCATGCTATTAATGTATGAAGAAGAGTGGCATTGACATATATGGAACATTGCACAAAGAACAGTACCAAGGGCATGATGCCGTTCCTGAATTATTTTAGCTAAGAATATTTGCCTTATAATCTCCCTCTGCCCCATTCAACAATGTCAATTGTATTATAGCTCTCTTCCTGTAAAGATACATGTCAAGAGTTGCCTTTCAAAGTGGGTGAATCTTTTTAAAAAGGCTTTTTACTTGTATTGGAGACAATATTTTTCATGTTCTGAAATTCCTGGAAAATGAATATGTAGCTGCCAGCTCATTAGCAAAGTGCAGATGAAGACAACTTCTCTCTCTATAACTGCCATCTTGAAAGATCAGAGATAGGGAAGCAAGTTCACGTACATATTTTATCTAGTTTCTGGTAGAAAAAAAATCTTATCCTCTAAGTACTTACCAGTTGCAAACCAGAAGTGACTTGCAGTATGTTCTCAAGACGCTTCTGACACAATAAAAATTTGCAAACATGAAAGAGCATTAACAATTTTATTCACATAGAACTAGCACTAGTAATATTTGCTGTTTTGCGACTTCAAAAACACTGACTTATTTTGATTCTATCCTAGGGCTTTCTAGTCAAGATGTATTCAGAGGAGGTTTTCAATTAACTTATCTAAGGCTGAGATGGTGTCCAAGGTGAATCATTGCTATGAGGCTTCAGACTTTGAGTCAAACCACAGTATCCTAACATACAATTTCAAAACAACCCCTCAAAAGTATGGCATAAGAAGTATAAAAATTATGCCATTTCTTTTTGTTGAGGATTTTTAAAAATATTGTTGCCATTGCTCTCACTATTAATTCATTCAGTTTTTTCTCCTTGGAAATGGACAAGAGTTCCATCACAGTTTGTGTTTTTAGAAGATCTCACCAAGATCCACACAATACTTCATTTTAGTGATGAAGAGAAATTAGATGTATGGAAAAATAAAACTGACAGATTTGTAAAAAAAAATGGAAACTTTTAAAAAGCTATTCTTTACTTGTTGCCTGTTTTCCTAATTACTTTAATTAGAGAAATGTAACAAACAAATATTTTCCTCTTCTTTTAAAAATGCTTAGAGAGAACATACTGAAGATGAGCTAAAAATAAAGAGGGGGTATTTAAGAGGTTACACTGCATTGCTGACCTTAAAATGTCTGTACCTGTACAATTATAGATAGGAAATAGAATATCAATGAGAAAAAAGAAGAATACAGCCCGTAAAAAATGGGGAGAAGAGCAAGGTAATCAATCTATCAATTAAATGCAGACGGTGACAAGAGGTAGAAGCAAGAAGTGCTCCCGTCCATCAGCCTTCGCTTAGCCAAACCAAATAGAAAAGGGTCACAATCTCATTATTTCCTCCTTTTCTTCTTTCTTGCTTTTTTTCCTGGTCAGAGCAGCAATATGAGGAACCTAAAAATCTGGTGTCTCCACCATTTTGGACACTTGAAATAAATCTAAATGACAGTGGTCATGGTTAATAAGTTAAGTCTCTCAGCAAAAAATACTGTGGTGGCCATTTTTAATGAGGCTGGCAGGCTTTTATAGTTAGTTTCAGTGACTATTAAAAATGGTCACCGAAATTCCTCTGCAGAGAGGCTTATGCAGTAAGGCCTTATCAATGGCTTCCTCCATTGCATTGCACTTCAAGTGCCCAGACTGGCAACCACATCATATTCTTCAACCCTCCCCCCCAAACCATGTTGCTCCTGAGTGCTGTTATCCTTTTAATTCACCTCATATATCTGATATAGTAAGCAGTGTCCCATTAAGGCTCTTAACACAATCAAAAAACTTTTAAAGTCCTCTTTTGGCTTCTGGCTACAGAAAGCCTACATAGTTATGGCTTTGGAATTCATATTTATTGCATAGCAACATAATTTTTATAAACCAGGATGATGATCCTCAAATGACACAATTCATACATATGGGCTATGTGCTCTTGGAAAATGCTTTTGGTCACACAAATTGCTTGTCCTAATCATAGTGAAATTAAAGCTAAAAGGTCAATGCTAATTGTAGTTCACGGCCATGGTTCATTGTGCCATCCTGACTGCATTTCTTCACAGAGCTAATTCAATAATGATACATTTAATTTGCTCCAGCCTTTATCCTAACCACTACATTTTATTCTGAAATAAATAATCAGAGTACCTAAATATTATAAACTCATAGAGTGGGAAAGAAGCCCTGAAGTTAGATTAAGACATGGCTATATTTAGTCCAGAAACACCAAAATTATTGGGACTTAATTAGTACAAATTTATTATAATGGCTGGTGACGTGAAGTGAATTTGGAAATCAGAAGAGAGAGCTTTGACCATGAGCACTTTAGACAAAATACAAATAAGATTTAAGATTTCCTTGAGGAACAACTTTTTTAAATATACTGTATATATATAAACAAGTTGCCAATTTATTTTTTAAATGATATAACTTCCATCATCTTTCCTACTTGCTGTGCCTGTTTATTGGTACAATTCATGATACGATCCATGGTCGAGGATGGAATGATAAATGGTCCAGGTGCCATTTATGCATAGACCCTGGAAAAAAATCTAGAATAGATGGAAGTTATGTATACCTCTCAAAAAGGTATTAGAGGAGTGGTTCTCAAGCTGGGGTCCCCAGATGTTTTTGGCCTACAACTTCCAGAAATCTTAGCTAATTTAACAGCTGTTAGAATTTCTGGAATTTGAAGGCCAAAACATCTATGGACCCTAGGTTGAGAACCACTGTATTGACTATCTTTGTGTGTGAATCTGTGAATAAAGGCTTTGGAAGTTCCCCGATTCAAAAGGCAAAAAAAACTGCTACTGTAGAATGTTAAAAAAAAAAAAGTATTTTGAGAGAACTAGACAATAGTGATTTCGGAATTCTGGTGTGTCAAGTGGTGTATTTTGCCCATCCTTCACTTAAGAAGATGTAGCTAAGTCATAATCCACAAAGTTTTCCTAAAGAAGATCCCAGCCTAATTTCAAACCCAGGAATCTCCTAGTAGAGTTAAATAAACTCTGCAGCCTTGGAGAGCCATTGGCAATCAACATAGACACTTACTTAGGCGATTCCTCATAGTTCGAGGATAATGGTCCTCCAAGTGTAGTGTCTTGGTGGTGGATGCGAAGGTGGCTGTGGAGACCTATTCTTCCACAGTGAAGACATCAGTTTCCAGATGGAAGGCAGTCCCGGTCAGGGTTGGCTTGACGCGCCTTCTTCATGGCACGTTTCTCCCTTAAGGGTTTAAGGAAGGGTTTAAGGAAACATAGACAATAGCAAGTCAGATGGAGCAGTGTTCTGAATGAATCCATCTAGCTTACTATTGCATACACTGCAACTTCCTATATGGCAAGTATTTTTTCTGTTGACCTATAAACAACCATGTTTCCTGCTAAAAACTAATGGCCCAACTAATGGGCAGTAAAAGAAACTGCTTGATTTAAAAATGAATACATTTATGAAATCATTCTTACTGTGAGTATAATTAATCTCTGGCCCCTATTAGAAAGAAACAATGATATCAATACAATTAGCATGTGTTAAGATAAAATTTATCATTGCACAGGCTTACCAAAATTAATGTCCTTAAAATCTTTCTTGCACTGGCATGTATATTTGCATATTCAAATTTCTCACGCTTAGTAAGGATAGTACTAATTGCCAAACGTCCAACATTAGAACATAATTCTAATTAACAATAGATCATACTTAATTAAGCAAATCATGATATGCTTGCAAATTCTTATGAATACAGCTCAGGAATTCAATCGAGACAAAACTTAATGATAGTTCTCTGTAAGGGATTCTTGGAATACTAATTTTTGCTAACTTCATTTGTGTAAACCTGTCACTTCTTCCTCCAGCCACTTTTAGCTAGTTGTGACATTAAGATTTGACCTGAATTGGCTCAGAATATGAACTTCTTCTCTCTAGCATTACAAATTACACACAATTTTCACACTCTTCTTCAGATAGAATTTTAATATGAATATCCATGCCTCCCTTCTCCCCTTTTCCCGTGAAAGCTGGTGGCTTCCATGTCAATAGAGAAAGAAATCCACTCTAGATTTTAGTGTAAATTTAAAAGCTTCTGTCCAAAGAGGACAACTTTGTCCAGGCCCCAGAGAACAATTTTTAAGGTGGAAGGCTCAGCACTGGTGGACAGATCATCACAATTCTTTTCATTTGCAAGTACATTTTTGCTTTCAAAATAATTAAAATACAGAATGTATTGTGTTAAAAAAGCACACCACCACCTGAAGGAGAAAACAATATACTATAGAAACAATGGAAATAATAAATGAAACATTATAAATCAGAATAAATAAAAATACAATTAATGTTTCAAGCTAAGAGGGTAAATATGTAAAACCTATAAAGTGAATGCAAATATGTGTATAAGGTGTTTATATAAGTCGTGTCTGTTACATCCCATCTTCCACTACACTACTTTTAAAACAAAATCAGTGTGATTTTGAACATAAAGAATAATTCATACAATACTTTCAAAAGAAAATGCCAAAACATTTATGAGGTGTAGACAATCACATGTAGAACCTAATCAAGAGAATAAATTATGGGTGCATCTTGACAGGGACGAAACAGTGATGCTGCAGATCAGTATTGCCAGAAGGAGCCCCCAATGGCGCAATGGGTAAACCCTTGTTTGGCAGGACTGCTGACTGAAAGGTCGGTGGTTCAAATCCAGGGAGTGGGGTGAGCTTCTGTCTGTCAGCTCCAGCTTCTCATGCAGGGACATGAGAGAAGCCTCGACACGGGATGGAAAAACATCAATCATCCAGGCATCCTCTTGCAGACAGTCAATTCTCTCACACCACAAGCAATTTGCAGTTTCTCAAGCACTCCTGATAAGAAAAAAAAAGTACTGCCAGAGGCTGCATTGCCCACTTCTGAGCTGGCTCAAGAATGCCCCTGTGGCTGGACAGTGGCTGCATGGGTAAGTGGTGCCAAAACAGATTTGGCACTCACACCCATGTCCCTTATCTTGCTCCCTTCAATCTTCTGTTTACTGTGCCCACTAGGCACTAAAATTGTTCATCACTCAGTGCCTGGCATTACAACATTCAGATCATGGAGTCAGTCAGAGAAGGGAGTGGTATCAAACTTCATTAATTCTACAGTGTAGATCCATCCTTAGTCTGGTAATTCTATCAGTATAAGCTGTGTTTGTGTGGATTAATTACTGATTCCCTTTCCATCATACCACCTCAGCCTGATTTGTATACATTTTTTAAAAGAATTGAGCACAACTAACTTGGCAAATTATTAAACATTTCTTCAGCCTGTTGCATCTGATATATTATTTTGTTTCTCTCTCTCAATGTGTTCTTGTTGACTCCCTGGAAATGATGTGAAGAATGAAGATGTCATTTTGATCTTGAATCTCTTGTGGATATAATCTCTTTGCTATATTCTCAGGGAAGATTAGGAAGCAACCTCTGGCTATTGAAATTGTTACAATACGTCCAGGTAATTGTATAATGCTTATGCCTGTACTGCAGTCCCACAAATCAAGAATAGGAGTCATGTTGCCCTCTAGACATTGTTGAATAGCAACTTCCAACTGCCCTCATCAGCATTCCTGGCTTGCCAAGGCATGTTGAATGATGCAGAACAACCACATCTGGAGAGCTGTGTGATTCCCATTCCTGCTATAAACCATTTCATGAAAAGCGATAGAGTTTGCTACTGTTTAGATACGTACAGACGTATATTTGCAGAGGTGAAATAATTACAGTGAATATTAGATTTTTAAAATTTGAGTTCATTATCATGATTGTAATATATGTTGCAAGGATTAAATTAAAGGGCTGTACTTTATTACAGCTGGTAAATCACCAGCAATAATAAGATCTGCCAACTGAAAGGTGGCCGTTCGAAGCCTGGTCAGGGTGAGCACCTGACTGTCAAGCTCTGCTCACTGTTTACCTAAGCAGTTTGAAAACAGCTGAGCTGTAAATAGAGAAATTAGGTACCGCTAATTTAGCAGGGGAGGTATTTTATAATACCATAAAATGCCAGTGACTGAAAGGAAGGAAGAAGTCCTGATGGTTCTTTGTCGTAGAGAATGGAACAACAGCACTTCCTGTGGCTGAATTCGAAGGCATCGAAGTTGGATTTCAAACACAACATACCTCCTTTCTGTTCTGTTCTGTTCTGTCCAAATGGCATTGAATGTTTGCTATGTATGTGTACTGTGATCCGCACTGAGTCCCCTTTGGGAGATAGGGCGGAATATAAATAAAGTGTTATTATTATTATAAATATAAGAATGCTCATCAGCACTTTGGATCCAATCTTAGGGCTTTTATCACATGAACCTGCTATTCCACTATAGTTGTGCTATCATTGATAGCAAATATATAGTAGGTAAGCACATTTGACATTACACCTCTTTTTATTCACACAATTTCACCCAATAGGCAATTTGTTGCCCTGCTATTGTACATCCCATATCCCCATCTTCTTGCACTCCCACTGTTTGGTAATTTCTTTAATTTTTAATTTCACTTCAGAACAATACTGCAATTCTGGCTTTTTTGAAAGGCAAATATGACTATAAAATATAAAACAAACACAAAACAGACAGCTTTGGAATAGAGAAGGAGATGGGCACCGGGGGAGCCTCCCTATCCCTGATGCCATTTTACTGTTGGCAAGGTATGTAATGGGAGTATTGTGGAATTGGGATCTACCATAGGAATGTCAACATGATATGCATGGCATTATGAGATACAGACCGTCACCAAAGGTAATGATCCACCTGCAAAAGCAGTTTGCCTGTCTCATGCCATAAAATACAAAATTTTGCATGACCTACGATTCACAATAGAGGTTTGGGGAAAGATCAGGGTTAATTTTAAACCACTTCCTACAATCATAGAATCATAGAGTTGGAAGTGACCTCATGGGCCATCCAGTCCAACCCCCTATCTGGGATGATATGATCTTCTTTAAAAAAAGATAATCAAAATCCTGGAGGGATAATGGGATGAAACAAATCCCTACCATGTAATGGCAAATCAAACAGATAAATCCTAAAGAAAGTGGAGAAAAAGAGAAGTGTGATGATGGTAAGAAAATCGTCTGTTTAATTTCCAAACAAAGTGTTACAAAACTTAAGGGAAAACCAAAAATCCCGTGAGATGAAGTCCCAAGTATGACTAAAGCCCCATCCATACTGTCATATAAAGCAGTTTGAAGCTGCACTAGATGTTCACTTCAGACTCATATAATGTAGTTTAACTACATTATATGAGTCTACACTGACCATACAGTATAATGTAGTTTCAAACTTCATTATATGGCAGTGTGAATAGAGTCTACGACTGCCTTCAATTCTGTTAATGTCGGTAGTTTTAGACATTATTATATGCTGAGTTAGCCTAGGAAAATTGAAGTTAGAGAATGAAGTTATATAGATTGAAGTTAGAGAATGCGAGACTCAATATAACATTAAATAATAGGGCCTGCTGATACCTTGTAGTTTGATGGTTGGTGGGCACTGAATTACTGTGCATCTCTTTAGCTTCCTGGGATGTTGTTTGGGTTTTTGTCTCAAAAGAAAGCAAAAACTTAAAGTATAGTGGGATTGAAGAATAATTGGCTCTGATATTCCATTTATTGTATTGTTCACAGTAGTGTGCATTGTAGATAGTCAGCATGGTCCAGAAGAGCCAATCTCATAAGCAAAAGAAAATATCACAAACCTATTGGAGTTTTCTACATTTTCTTGTTGTGTTTTGACCTCTTTATCTGAAAGAAATTAAAAAAAAACGTATAAAATACTGCATCTTTTCCCCCAATCTGCCCTCCTTCCAATTTTTTATTCTGAATGTAGATTTGGATGTGCTCTCTAAAATAATATTAAATTAATAAAAAAGTTGTTTAATTTTAACAGCTTTACTTTCAGTAAAAGAAGAAACGGGAGACAAAGCAGGCATTTCTCTATTGTGCTGATGAAAAGGATGGCACCAGCACCATTTTTGGCACTGCATTGATGGTTTTATATTTCCTTCTGCCATTAACTAGGAACCATAATACCTATTTAACATATTGTAGTTAGTATTTCTGAATACATTCTAGTCCTTTGAAAACAGGAAGCTGCAAAGCAATGGCATATTAGGCAGAAACCATGCGTCCAAGCATAACTAACAAATGACGCACATTCTATGGCAACTATAGCTAGGAGTTGGGTAGGAAAGAATAACAGTTCCTTGATTATATTTGGCAGGATTGTTTGGAATTCACAAAGTAGAGCATGTAGACAAAGAAGCGTATTTCTCAATGGAATTTATCATTTGAATGGAACAGATGGGTTTAACTTTGATTTCCAATGTAAAATATTTGTTTATTTATTTATTTATGCTGATTTGAGTGAATAGCAGTTAGACAAATCTGTCTGTCTACCACCCTTTCTAAATAGAAAGAGAAAAAATTCTGCCCAAGGTGTGGTCTCATTGCACAATGTGCTCAGATTTAGTCCTAAAAAATAGACCATGAAGTCATTGCTAGCTCATATATATGACTGAAATTTTCATATAAGGATAAAAGGAAATCTTCTCTAAGATGGACATAACATAACTGTGCACATAAAAGGAAGTCTCCTCTGAAATTGACTTTACATTACCTTTGAGTCCATTCACAATATTTTGGCATGTAGCTAAATATAATCGCCTTTTCCCCTTTGAGATATTTTCCTAGCCTGAGATATAGTGGAGTGACCATAGAGTTGTAAGATATATTTCAAAAGTGTCTGGATACAGTTTTGTAATTAATCTGGCTGCCATGTCTTGCACCAAATGGAATTTCTGAACTTGCTACAGAGGTAGCCCATTGTTCAGTGTATTACAGAAGTCCAACCTCGAGGTAACCAGTGTATGCACTACCATCTTTAAGTCTTCCAATTCTAGGACTGGGCACAATGGGTGTATCCATGAAGCTGATAACACAGCTAAACCAAAAATCAAAAGTCTTGGTGTTTTGGTTTTTAGGCCTGTTCCTGCTGTTAGTTGGGAGGCTGATTCAGAAAACTGGATTGGATAGACTACATGAGCTGTAGTTTCTCAGATATGGCTATCATGATTTTCTATGGGCAAGCAGATAAAGACTGTGACATTTGTTTCTCAAAAACTAGAGCTGATAGGGAAAAACTGGTGCAATGTTTGGAATCAGCAAGTCAAATATATCCAGATACAGATCTAACAATTGAGACACCAAAATGTGTGTTGGCCAGTGTAAGCATTCCTGACCACCACAGCTATCTGAGCTGACATTTGGAGGGATGGTACTATGGATTCTCCAGTTTTAAACTTATACAGTGTCACTTTTAACTAATACTATATATTTGTGTAGATCTACTTGGAAAATAAGAGCTCTTGATTCATATGAAATATGCAAAGTAATTCATAAAGCAACTTCAAATCTCTCCATCAGAGATTGTACTGCACTTGCTTGTGTGGTCAGAATTTGCCTCCTTAATCTCAGCAGAAGATAACAATAATTTTTGAAATTATCCAGCACACACAACATGGAAAGGTTTACTTCAGGATTTTAAAAGGGTTTATGGGGTATGCACTGATTTGAAAAACTTGGATCTAAATTTGATTCTCTTCCTTCGTGCCCTTTTCTTTTATTCTATTAATAAGTCATGCACTCGAGCACCTTGAAACAGTTCATTTAATTTTAACATGAACCCACAGCCGGTGCTGACAAATATTTCTTGATATAGTTGGCTAGTCATGCCTTAATTAATAAATAATTTATTTTGTCTACCACCACTTTCCAGCCATTGGCATGTTTAAAGAAAGAATCAACAGAATGCAGTTATATTTTTAGATGCATTTTTTAAAAAAGGAAACCCTCCCTTGGGAAATCAGGTACATCAGTTGTAAGCATGGCAGCGTTGAAATATGGACATAAATCAAATAGTGACAAAAGCTTGCATAACCTGGGGGTGTAAGTTTTCTGTTTGAAATCTTTATGGTTCTCTCAATGCAGAATATATTAAAGCACCAGAAATTGGAATTGTGAAAAGAAATAATTCTATTGATCAGATAATATAAACAAAACATACATTAAAATTACTGTTGGGCAATGTTATAATAGGCTTCAGTAGAAAGAATGATATGCAAAAATGCACCACAGAGTTCAGGATCACTGTCATCCAGGTTTATTGGTAGTATTTATTTACCATGTCTATATAAGTTGTTTCTGAGTAGCCCACAATCCAAACAGAGAAGACATCCCACACCACTATGGTGAGATGTTTCTGTCCTTGGATCACAAGCCATGAATGAAAAATGACTTACAACATTGTATGTTCTGTGTATGCTACTATACTACCCTTGATGCATTCAGTCTTACCTGATTTTGGAAGCTAGATATTGTTAGACTTTGATATTTGGATGGGAAATAAAGCTGTAAATGTAAAATCATTTCCTTGTCCCCGAAAAGCAAGGAGACTTGATCATCAAAATTGCCAGGAACCACTCAGAATTCATAAACAGACAAGAGATTTTTTTTACGTTTGACAGCTATTTTAGCACAGAAAAATATTTATTTTTCAAAGTAGACAGAGACAAGGATACACAAAAACTCAACCAACAGAGAGAAAACTAGGATGCAAAATGTATAAAATATGTATAGTTAATCAACAAACCTAATGTTTAATGTTTAAGAAAAGGAATAATTGTTCTCATAATTAAAATAGTGTATCCAATAAACACAGTATGGAAAAGCTAGGCTCAAAAGCTTGCTTAACCATAGCAATTGCTAAATGGTTGCTTTGAGTGAGTTATTTTTTCTAATGTGCAGTGAAATTGTAATACTGTGGAGTCACTTGAATGCATTGGAGAACAGGCATAAATGTGAGAAGGAACTAAATGTTTTGTGTACTTGTTTTGACTTCATTTCTGCTACTCTGCTTCATTAGGCAATCATATTAATCCTGCATTATTTTCCTTGTTAGTGTGGTCTATGTATATCTTCATTGGGTTGTTGATATGCTTCTCCTTTGAATATGGAGAAGAAAAAGAAGGGGAAGAGAAAGTACAGAAAATCAAAAGGTTTTCTCTCCTATAAATTTATGTGTTTGTGTATAAAGGCAGTCCTCGAGTTACAAATATCCAATATACAATGACTTGTGGTTACAAATGGGGTGAGACAAAAGGAAGTGAGAGAAATTTACCCCTAGGAAAGGAAATTAACCCCTGAAAGACTTATTATCATAAGGAAAAGGGATCTCCACTGAAGCTTTCTCACCAATCTTATTTCCGCAACAAGCCAACATTTTCAAAATCCAATGAAAAAAGTGAGATGAAATCTTCTGAACAGGGGCACAGACTGCAAAATCACAGGCATGTTAACCCTTCCCTATACTATCCAAAGCTAAAATATACAATACAATACAAATGTACCTGTTACACCCCTAGGCAGCGAGAGCACTGAAAACCAACACAGAGGCCAATAACAATATAATATCTTTATTGAAGCAAATAAAGTTCCAAAAGGAAATAAGCAGCAAAGTTGAATAAGCAATTGACCTTTCAGGAAAGATCAAAATTAGTCCAATAGGTGAAAGTCTTATGTCCAATATTAAAGTCCAAAGTCCAGAAACCGAAACACACTCAAACTCGGCTTGAGTATTGAGTGGGGAAAAAGAGCAAAGTGGCAAAGAAAAGTTCTCTGGAGTAAATGTTCGAAAGCAGGATTTCAGGGCAAAGCATGAACTAGATGTGCAGGAGCTGAAATGCAGTCCAAACTTGGGCAAGGAGGTAGACCGGTGTCCGGTCTACTCAAGAGTAAGTGCACTTTCAGGCTGCTTGGATTCCAAGAGCTAGAGACGATGATGCTTCTCAGTCAAAAGTAAAGTTGACACCGCACAGGAAAGTTCCCAGCGCAATACTTTTATTGAAGTTCATAAGCTCCCCCAAACCAGGTGCCTGACTCCCTAAAACTTCCCAGGAGAACTGAGCTTGTCATGTCACCACGCCAGGTGTCTGACTCCCAAATTCTTCCCAAGAGAACTGGGCTTAGCCATAGTCACCACGCTCTGCTAATCTGGCGCTTCTCCTCAAACTTTGTCTCTGTGATCTGTCTGTTTTCAAAAAGGCCCTGCGATCAAACACTAAACCTTCAGGAGAATCTGGGAGAGCCGGCACTGTTTCAAGGGCATCCTTAATTGGCTCTGGCTCGGAGATGTCAACAGAAGGCATCTGGAAAGGAGTTGATTCTTGCTGACGTGGGAGAAAACCAAAGTCTTCTTCATCCTGGACAGTAATGGCCACAGGGTCAGGGGCCAAAGGTGCCCTAGGCATCACAGTACCTGTTCTTATTTTCAAACAAATTCAACTAAAGAACAAACCAACGGATCATAACTTGGAAACTGCCTGTATATATATGTGTGTGTGTGTGTGTGTGTATGTGTGTGTGTGTGTGTGTATTTCATATATATATATATATATATATATATATATATGTATATGTATATGTATATATATGTATTAAATAACTTGTTTTAGTTTTTCATAAGGAATGACTACAGAAAAGGACTACACTTGATGTCATGGCCTATCTGAACTCAATTCATCTTATTCCTTGGTTGCAAATCTATATTTGTTGCAATGCCATGCCGTCATTGCAAGGTTATACATATGCCTTTGCAGCATCTTTGGAGCACTTCAGTCTGAAGCTAATCACCTCATCACGAACCTTGTGCAATACAGTCAACAACTCTGCAGTTGCTAATGCTGTAAATGCTTGATTATAATGAAAGATGGCAGAAGAGGTCACCAGAGAACATTCCTTGACCTCAGAGTCCCCTGGCTGGAGTGTTTTGCTCCTCCTTCATTTGATAGAGTTTTAGTCTCTCGCTAGCCTTCTTCACATTAGATTTTCCAGTCAGCTTGAGCCAAGGAATTAGGAACATTTCTCTGTGTGAATTATGCAAGTTGTCATTCTGGAAGTGAAATAACAACACCATTGTCTGATACTCGAGTTAAGAAAGCATTTTGCCTATTGTGTAATTTACAAAGCAAGGACTGCTTTGCCTAGATGGAGACCTCCTTTGCATAATTCATGAAAACCTCCTTATTTAAAGCAGGCCAAAATCTCTTTTTCATTTGTCATCTAGGCAACACTGCCGCCCAGAACATAAAAGAGCAAAGCCTTGGTTGTATTGTGGATCTGCATAGTGAAAGAGGGCATCTGCTTATTTTATGAATAGAAATACTCTAACTTGAATTGTGTGGTAATACAAATGTTTCAGGAATGATCATAATCTACTAATGTCATGAACTGGATGAAACATCTTTGTGATTGAATTAACTGAATAAATATTACTCTATTCACAAACTAGCCAGTGTGTGACGAATAAGGAAAAGGAACCATGCATTTCATGGAAAGTTGGAAGTAAATGGTTACCAGTATGAGTTGCTTCTAATTAATTATAATTTCCTCCAATAACCAAGACATCATCATCATCATCATCACCACTATCATCATCTTCCTTATTGCCATTATCTCTCCATATAAAAGTCAAAATATTGATGGATGGACAAATGTTGTATCACAAAGGCTGTTACTAGGTAAAGTACCCCTCTGTGATGTCATTGAGAAAGAAAGGTGACATATATGACAAGAAGAAAAGAAGGAAGGAAAGAACCACAAAAGGAGCCTCCTCACTGTTGCCAGAATGGAGAAATTGTTAGATAGAGAAGGGAGAAAGTAGGCAGGCAGTGCTCTAATGTCACCTGGGCAATGCTGTGTATATATGCTAGTATTACATCAAATGGATTGCCATAAGTTTTCCAATCTGTATGACCACATTCCAGAAGTATTTTGTCCACTCCTGACATTTCACCCACATCTATGGCAGGCATCGTCGTAGGTTGTGAGGTCTGCCTGCCATAGATTTGGTGAAACATCAAGAGAGAATGCTTCTGGAACATGGCCATACACCCAGGAAAACTCACAGCAACCCAATGATGCCAGCCATGAAAGCCTTCAACAACACATTACATCAAATTTTTAATATAGTGAGAAGTAATATGACACATTTTGGTATTGTTAAAATTCTTTCAGTTATGTGGGTGTAGTTTCACTTCTGAGATGATTTTGTATTACAAGCCAGTAGCTTGGAGGATTTGTGTGTGTGTGAGTCTTATTTATTTAGAAATGATAGAAAGTTATGATTAGCTACAAGGAACTATTTTTGGTAACTCGTGATTTTTTTTGGATATCTGAAGAAATACCTCTCTCTGAACTGTCTTGCTCATGCCCTTAGCTGTGACAAAATCCACATCCCATCCTAACCAATGGAAGTCAGTGGATAGCATATGGTAAGGAGTTTTCCATAGAAGTTCCCTAACTTTGGAATATCCCCATCATCATTCTGACTGGCACTAAAATTACTGGCATTTTAATACTAGGCTAAGATCCATCTCTTCCCAGACATGACTTTGGCTTGCTGTAGATTTATGTCTTTCTGCCGGTTGTTATTGCATGTGTCATGTACTGTTTTAATATTAATTTTTACATTTGAGTTTAAACAGTCATCTTCACTTAAATGTGTATGATAATAACATATTTAAGAATAAAATAATAATTTTAAAAGATTATAATACAAATATCATTAATACAATTTCTTCAAAACTGTACTAGAAAAACTAATTCTAATATTCTTCAGACCATTCGTTCTACGTTTCTGGTTTTGTTAAAAAAAATTACAATCAGAACCTGCCATCAAAAATATTTGATTGCATTTCGAAACACCCTAAAACATTTGAAAGATGATAACAGTAATCTCTATTTAAATAATCCTATTTCTATTAGCAATGAACTGAAGTGATTGTCTTATCTACCCCATCCCACAAGACTCAAATTTGCATAACCTTTCCTATTTAAGAGGTAACGCCATATCGGTTTGATTTTCCTTTTAATGAGAAGGGCCTGTACTTTCACGCTGTACTACTTTGTTTGCTCAAAAATCAATTAAAATGGATACAGATATTTTATTATGTATTGTTGTGCAGAGAATGAAAATGGCAGCACTAAACCAATAAACTCAAGTGGAACAAATCTGATTTTTAATTGAAGAACCCAGTCTGAAATGGATTTGCTAAAACTCGGGGATGTTGTTTTTTTAGAGTTTTAGGTTGTGTGTAATCCTTTAGAACATTTAGCTTGCTTTTTAATGTGAAACAGCATTTAGATAACCCAAGGTGAGAATTAAACCTTCTGAAAGCAGCAAGAACATGGGAAATGATCTTGGCTGGCAAAAGAACTATAGTTGGCTTGGTATATTTGTGAACATTTTTGTAGGTAAAGTAGAGCTCATTTATGCATCAATGAAGTCAATGAGAATATTTCTATTGACTTTTACAGAAGCTGGAGAAGGATTTTCAGAGGCCTGCCAGGTCACTTAACATGCCAATATTAATTTTAAGCATTCAGATGCAAAATAGGGCTTATGATGTTCAACAAATGTTGCATTGTTAAGCCTCTGGTTTCACAAATACTATTTCAGGAACCAACTCCTTCATTAGAGTATAAAACTTAAAGAAAAGAGCAGTTCATATAAATTTCACTGTGTTGAATTATAGCAGGTGTTGTACAACAGTTTGAAACCCCTTAGTTTCTAACTACCCAACTCCCACGTTCTTTCTCTTTCCCAGTATATTTTCTTTTCTTTCCACCAGCCTTCTTTTCTTCTCTTTTTATTTCACATTCTACCTAATGTTCTCTTTTCTCAAACTACTTTCTTTACCAGGTGCAATCTCTTCCTTTCTTTTTTTTAACTGTGTAACTAATATGAAACCATACAGAAGGAAAGTTCAGATGGAATTGCCAAGAACAATGTTTCTCAAACTCTGCTCCTTCAGGTGTTTTGAACTTCAGCTTCCAAAACTCCCAGCCAGCTTACCAGATGTTAAGAATTGTTGGAGCTGAAGTCCAAAACACCTGGAGGAGCAGAGTTTGAGAAACACTGGCATAAAGGAACTCTGGAAAAATAAATCTCTCATGTCTGATTGTTGTGTTCTTTTTAGGGAAAGTTGTGAACATCAACCACCTAGTGACTGAAAATCGTACTGCATGCTACATAAAGATTTTAATTCATAATAATTAATCAATTATATTTAGATACCATATCTTAATCTACAAAAAAGCATGTTTTCTTGCTTCAAGAAATGTGAACAAATAAAATCAGATCAGGCTTTCTCATCCTTTACTCTTATCAAAGTACAAAACAACTATGCAAAATCTATAGCAATCCGTTAAAAATCTCCCATCAATGATGATCCTTGTACATGTAATTATGTCCATTGGCTACTGATTTAAACAGGAAACAGGCATAAGATTCTTTTTGTAATACAGAAACCTCAACTGCTTTAGGCAGTATAGAATGAGGACAAAGTAGGCATTTTTGTTGGTCCTATCTATCTGGCCTGTGGATATGCACCCAAAAGATCATAATAAAGTGTATTTGGAAGGCAAGTTATAGCAGCCATCATCAGTAACATAGGTAATATTTCCTGACTTTATGAAGCTTGAGTGAACATGATATTAGCCTTAAACTCTGTTTTTCAAGAAACAGGTTGTTCTGATCATTGGGTGTCCAATCAACATCTTGACTTTATCGTTACCATAAGGTTACACTTCTAAATCAGGGGTTCCCAAAATAAGGCCCATGGTCCAGATCTGCCTCTCTGATCGTTTACCCGACCCCACCTTAAAACTTTAGACTACCACTACCATTCACGCCCTGCCACTACTGCCACTCTCTTCTTGCTCCTAAGCTTTCCTTTCTGTTCCTTTCTCCAAAACAGAGGAAATCCTCTCCACCCTCTCTTGTTTCTTAACACTCCTTTTCTTTTCTATATTCTCTCTATCTCCCTCCAAAAAGAGAGATCCTCCTCAAACACACACTTGCTTCTTAAATGTCCTATCTTTCCCTTTCCTTTTCCTTTCCTTTCTGCTCTCTATCTCCCTCTAAAACAGAGGGATACTCTCCAACCCCTCTTGCTTTGTAAATCTCTTTTCTTTTCCTTTCTTCTCCTCTCTTTATTTTCCCACAAAATGGAGATAATCCTTTCCATTCTTTCTCTCTCCAAAATAGAGTGAGGGAGGAGGGGAGAAAGAAAAAAAGTAAGAAAGAAAAGGAGGTAAGAAAAAGAGGGAAGGAGGGAAGGAGAAATGGAATAAAGAAAGTTGTTGGGAAACAGAGAGGGAAGGAAGAAAAGAAACTGAGAGAGAAAGATAAATAGGAAAAGAGAGAGGAAGAATTCATAAAGTGTGGCAAAGTTGTTTGAACCTCAGACTGTGGCTCAGAATCCACTGGATGGCCTTAGTCAAGTCACACACTCTCAGCCTCAGATTAAGGAAAAGGCAAATTTCCTTTGCATAAATCTTGACAAGAAAACTCTGTGATAGTGTTACCTTATGATCACCCTAAGTCGGTAACAACTTGAAGGCACAAAAGAACAACAGCAACAAACTATAGTTCGGCCCCCCCAACAATCTGTGGACCCGTGAATTAGCTCTCTTCTTAAAAGGTTTGGGGACTCCTGCTCTAAATTATCAAATAGAAAATAAACAGTTTCTGTGTACTTTGAATTCTACACAACAAACCTCTAGATCTGTGAAATATTGTTCCTGTTTATTGTTGTGTTATCTCCCCAGGAGCAAATAATGCCTTTCAAGGCACCTCCTGCAGATGTGCTATATGCATGTATATTAGGCTACTTCTTGTTACATACAAATCTTTGTATTTTATTCCCAATAGCATTTTCAACTGCAGCAATCCATCTCTTGATCCCATTTTAAATAGAGGTAAAATTCTATACTGCCTTTTCCTTCTCAGTTTAATGATAAATAGCCCAAAGGAATAGAATCACAAATGGTGATGATTAAAAAAGAGTTTGAGTTTTGCTTCTTTTTTTTCCAGGAGAGTACATTGGGATTACATGAATTTTGTAGAAGATTAATTCTTCTTGATTTGCATAAAGCTTATTCCCAGTTTACTGCGTATATCTCAGTTTCACAATGTGCAATAATAGTTAGGAAAATACAGGCTGCACTAAGTAGAAGCATAATGGTTTGGTTATTCTTTGATTCACAGAATTATAGGCTTGGATTGAATCAACAGGATCATCTAGTCTGACTTCAGAACATGCAGAAATGAACAGATAAAATTTCCCTGGCACTAATCCATCCAATTCATGTTATAAAACTTCAAGTGAAGGAGTGCTTGCCATCTTTCAGGGCCATTTATTACATGGTCAAACAACATTTCTCATGAGACAGTTCTTCCTAATGTTTAGTTGCAATCTTCTTTCTTGTGGTTTTAATCCATTGCTATGGGTATTGTTCTCTAGAATAGCAGAACACATTCCACATGACAGAACTTTGTATATTTAAAGAAGCCACACACTTTTATTACTGCATAATTTTATTTGTTTTCCTGAATTCATTTTCCAGACTCCTCACCATCTTGGTGGCCTTCCAGTGGACTTATTTCATATTGTCAATGTACTTGAACTTTGGTGCCCACAATTAACACAGTGGCCCAGTTGAAAAAAGGGTGAAGGAAATAAGAGTGATACTATTACTTCTCTTGATGCTAGTCACTATAGTTAAGTTGAAACAGCCAATGACTGCATGGGTTTTTTGTTGGCACAACATACCATTGACTCCTGATGATAATGCAGTTTATCAAGGCATCAATATCCTTTTTACATCTACTGCTTTCAGGTCAAATGTCACATATCCTATACTTGGTTATCTGATTTTTCTTGCATACGTTTTATCCTTTTTAAAAATCATATTGTTAGTCCTGTTGTCCTGCTTCTCCAATCTGTTAAGTTTCTGTTATCTGGGCTATTAGATGTTGATGATGAATATTTATTTATTTATTCATTTATTTTACAGTATTTATATTCCGCCCTTCTCACCCTGAAGGGGGCTCAGGGCGGATTACAATGAACACATATGTGGCAAACATTCAATGCCAACAGACAAACAACATATATAGACAGACACAGAGGCATTTAACTTTTTTTTTTCCAGCTTCACGATTCTGGCCACAGGGGGAGCTGTTGCTTAACTGTCCAGTAGTGGCTGTACTTCCTCATTCCATTCCTCGTGTTTTGCTGGCAGTTTTATGATGTTGTAAATTAGTTAAATTGGCCTCCCGCATAAAGCGTACCTAAATTTCCCTAATTGTCAGATGCCACTGTCTTTCCGGGCTGCATAGATCAACAGCAAACCGGGCTATTTAATGGTCGGGGGCTTAACCCGACCCGGGCTTCGAACACATGACCTCTCGGTCAGTAGTGATTTATTGCAGCTGGTTACTAGCCAGCTGCACCACAGCCCGGCCCACTGTGGCATAGCATGCCCACTATTATTTCAATCAAGCCATTTATAAAGCTGTTTAACAACAGTAGGATCAGAACTGAATCCCTCAGTCACAATGCCTCAGTAGGATAATGAAGAACCATGATGACAAAATTCTAATGGCAGCGCTTTCTTTGCAAAAGCTGCTGTCATTGTTTGTACTGACCTCACTAATCCAGTAATGGACAAGAGAACAACAGACATTTGTTGAATAGATCACATGAATAAAGGATGCTTTAATAGTCTCTTGCCCAGGGATCAAAATACAATGTATTTACATATGTATCACAAAATATAATTTGTATATATTCATGAATCCCGCAAAAAGTTAGCAAAATTTCATTGTGCAAAAACTGGGGTAAATGCCATGTCTCCTTCCCAGTTTTGTGCAAATTACAGTCTCTTTTGCACAAATCACACTTTCTGTAAAAAAAAAAAACACCACTACTTTTGTGCAAAAACATCTTAAAAACTTGTACCAAAATGCCTATAATATGGACGAATGAAGCCTTTGAAATTCTTCGCTTTCACCTTAAAACAATGTGTAATTTCACCAGTTTAATTCCTGCTGCATCTTCAAAAACGTTAAAGGCTATTCAGAATTCAGAACTTATTCTATGCAAGATTTCTATGTGGTTGTCTTTCACAGAAAACAGAATTTTCAGCACAGGAAACAACGTGGGTTTTTTTTTTATCACCAGAGCTTTATTAAACTCTTCTTATTTACCAATTGATCTGTGAAGCACAGAAATGTTTTAGAAATTCACAGTGAATAAGCTTTTCTGTCCACCTTTTCAAAATGAAGTGGTGGGTGAATTGAACAGCTGAGTGGAAGTAGGGTTGGCTCTTATTGGCAGGGAATGGAAATGCTTGTGGTAGAATCATGCTATAGCCTATGAAGAGTTCATATTCTACAAATAGTATTCCTCTGTTAATCATGTTATTTCCTATTCACATTTCAAAAACACAAGTTGTAGCAGAGCAGAACTTACAGTATTCTTTACATTACTAATGCACAGAGAAGCATACACAAGTATATACAAACATGTTAATTGTTCTTGTTCCAAGTCAATTATTCTACATCCCTCTCGAAAAGTTGCCATTTACTAAATTGCAAGTTTATCTTTTAGCAAGCAAATGTATTCATTTCTTTTCTTTCGTCAACTTGGATGTGAGATATTCAAAGTTGTAGGTAAACAAGAAATTGACATTAATCACTACCTCGACATTTATAGGGAAGATGTTGCAGGAGTAGCATGACATTTATAGAGAAAGGTAGTCATTACTGAAGGTGATCAAAATGACTAGACAACACACATCATTTAATATTCTTTATTTAAAAAATTAAGTAAAAACACTAATGCAACCTGAGAGATTCAGCTGCAAACCGATGCAAGCATAGAAGTAAGTGCCAAGGAAAGCACTCGGTGTTATTTACATTTCCATATACATTTTATATTATGCTCTTAAAGGTAATTCAATTGCAATTACTCTCATAAACATTTATAATAAAACAAATTTGTGATGAACATTGAAAAGGATAAGCCTGGAGCATCTTCCTATTTTTGGCTTAAGAAACAAATAGTTCAAACAAATTTGATGAGGTCCTGATTCATGCCTAGAGAGGATCTGTTCAATCAATAGCTAAAAGTTAAATGAACAAGTAGGGACACCCAATTGATTTAATGGACATGGTTGCAATTTTGAAGGCTATTGGGGTCTTGGCCAGTCAAATTTATTTATTTATTTATTTATTTATTTATTTATTTATTTATTTATTTACAGTATTTATATTCTGCCCTTCTCACCCCGAAGGGGACTCAGGGAGGATCACATTATGTACAAACATTCAATGCCCATAAATACATTGAACCAAGACAGAGACAACAGACAGACAGACGCAGAGCCAATTTAACCTTCTCCTGAGGGGATGTTCGATTCTGGTCACAGGGGGGAGCAGCTGCTTCATCATCCACTCTGATGGCACTTCCTCACTTCCTCATTCCAATGTTGTAAATTAGTTAAACTTGCCTCCCCACTTTTATAAGTGGTACCTTATTTCCTACTTGATATATGCAACTACCTTTCAGGTTGCTAGGTCAGCAATGAGCAGGGCCTATATTTTATTTTTAATTTACGGGTGCTCACCCAACCACAGGCTGGCCTCGAACTCATGACCTCATGGTTTATTGCAGCAGTTGTTTACCAGCCTGCGCCACAGCCCGGCCCCCAGTTTGGAAATAAATTGGTAAGTATGGTCAATGGTCTTGACAATGAGGCAGATTTTGACATAGTGAATAGATAGACATAGTCTTTCTCAGCATGGCCTTGGAACTAAAATGCAAAAGAAAAGTGTTATATAAATAATTCAGAAATTATTTTTGCTTTGCATAGGCAAGTTTGCATTTATGCCATAGCCTTTTGTTGGTCAGTTGCTGCCTTTGCATGTTTTTGTTTTTAAAAAGTCCGCCTAGACTGATGTCATTAAATATATTATGAAATGAAGACCTTCTTCTGTCAGCAGGAATTTGGGGAAGGGGCCGGCTTGGGGAGGTGTGGGTTGGATTGGGTGTGTGTATATTTATTGTATTTTAATCTGTTTTCACCACACAGTTAATATTTAATTGTATTTTAACTTTTGTATAGCTCTTTATAAACTTGTCTAAGTGTGGGATTGTTAGCTGCCTTTAGTCCCCATGGGGAGAAAGATGGGGTATAAATAAAGTTAGTAATACTAATAATAATAATTTACTCTATTTGTAAATCCTAAAGCATAGCTAGCTTCAAACTGCATTAAATGGTCAGTGTAGATGGGGCCTCAGAAGCCAATGTAGAATATTGGCATAGGAACCTACTGAGAAAAGGATGATAGTAAAAATAGGCATTAAAATATATTAAGATTAAAATATATACACTTAAAAGATCAATATTCCAACTTCTTAAATTTCTGTGTTTCCACTTCTCATACATTTGAATTTTTCAGTATTTAAGATCCCGATTGTTTAAATTGTCAAATTGAGGAAATTTGTGAATTTTGAAATTTCTTGTCAATGAGAAAAATGAGGTACCCCTGTTTGTCAGTAAGGTCAGAATCCTTTTGCTGTACTATGCTCGTGGTTGTGCCACTTCGTTTCATGCAACAATGCAAGGGAAGTGAGGAAAAATCCATGAGCTCCAAGGTACTCTATTTGTCCCATGTGTTCTTTCATTCCTGGACACAGTGCTGCCCACAGCCTTTCTCCCCATCCACCACTGCTGTAGTTTCACAAATTTTTTATCCTATGCCTTCTATAGAGTTTTTCTGCATAATCAAAGATAATTTATGCAAATAAGAAAGGTTATTGCCTGCAAATACTTGCACTAAACATGAGAAAGGCAATGGGAAAGGCAACAGAAAGGAATGGAGCCAGTGTGCTAAATCCAATTTTAACCTCTCCTTTTGGATTAGTTTTAGGACCTCATTACATGGAACATTTTCCCCATCATTGGACATTTCATCTCCATTTCAAAGACAAAGAGATACTGAGCCCATCACATGACATTTGCCTACTTCCGGCTGTCATTCATTGTCCTTTGTCCTTGAAATTGAGATGAAGCATGCTGAAAGGAGGGAGCTAAAATATAGGTGAATCATCATGTCATCATGCCCTGAGCACTGGTATGCATCAGATTTATTTATTTATTTATTACATCACTTCTACCTCACCCTTCTCACCCATCAGGTCGGCTTACAATATAAACATAAATCAGAGCTGTCGCGAATGCCAAAAAACCACATGTGATGGGATGTGACAGATTCTTGAATAGTTTCAGTGACATGTAGGAATTGGCATTCCTCACAGCTTTACTTCCACTGCATTTTCTCTTCTTACTAGCTATTTAACATAACACTAGTCTAATGGAATGAAGGAAAGCAGAGCAAGAGGGGAGCATGGCAAAGTGGTTTATAACTACACTAGTCTAATGAAGGGAAGGAAGGCATGGGAAAGACTTATCATGGCAAAGGGGTTTAAAATTCCTCCACTCCCCCCCCCTTTCCCCCAAATGAGATGAGGTCCATAGTGATCTTGGCTTTTGCTATTGAAAAACTGGGGGGAAACTCCCAGAAATCCCAACAGCTGGTAAACTGGCTGGGATTTCTGGCAGTTGTAGGCCAAAACACCTGGGGAACCACAGGTTGAGAACCACTGCTCTAAAAGATGCATACAGTAATCAAACTTGAGTTCTACAGATTTGATTTGTTGTCCTCTTCCCACTTCTCTACCCTGATAATTTTAAACGAGCTAAAGGTTTGTTTCATTTTGAAAGGTTACAAAAGGCATTGCTGTTGGGGAAAATGGGAAAATATTATTCAAATTGTTGCACAGAAACCATCATTTTCAGTTTCACATCTCAGCTGATGTCCCATAATGTGTGTGCGCATACCACTTAATTTTAGACATGTAGTATAATGCATTGTGACTGATGCAAGCTGATGGTACCCTTCACAACACAATGCTTCATAATGGATTATGTCATGAGGATATTTTTAAAAGAACAATGTAACAAACAGAAACTTAAAGCTCATCTGCTCTTGGCAAAACAAAAAGATATTTTGGAGAGAATGGTTGACCTTCTCTATAAGACAACACTTGCACTATCCATGTTTCAGTACTCATTGGAGAGGGAAAGTCCAAAAATACAGGGTGTTTGAAAAAGAACTCCCTAGTTTTAATGGGTTTATACTTAAAACTAGGGAGTTCTTTTTCAAACACCCGGTATATAAAGGATAACTGTGTGTCAACTCTAAAACAGGAAGAGCTGTTTATCCAAAACAGGATAACAGCTACTTAAAGCTAGCTTACTTTAGTTACAAATGGGCAAAAGACACCATCTTTTTTCTCTGCTTTGTTTTTTTTCTACTCTTTACATTTGGTTCATCCTGAATTGCGAGGATCACATGAAAGTTTGTACAGATTATTTCACATGTGTTTCCCCTAAGGCTTACTTTTTGTATGCCATTTTCCTTAGCATATGTATTTCTGTAATTTTCCTAGAATAATAGATTTTTTGGGTGTTCTTTTTACTTACAAATGGAATTTTCATGCTCTTTTTTAATCTGAAAACTTTGAATTTTGAAAGGCAGTTGGTATTCCCCAGAAAATACACAACAAATGAATTTCTCCAATTCAAGATTAAATTCTGTTGAAGTTCAATGAACACTCCTTAAGTATGTGATCACTCATAAATTTTATTTCCACACATATCATCAATCAACTTTATAAAAGTTCATGTTTAAATACCATAGACTGAAATTCACTATCGACTCCTTAGATAAGTATAACTAAAGTAACTTGACTTGGTGTGACTCCTTTCCCACAAATGAGCCAATGGAAGTGTCACAATTGTGGCAATCATGAATGTTAAAAAACTTTAACTTACACAGCTGTAACTACTTCATATTCATAAGTGTAACACTGTTGCTACAAAAGTAGGTGCATTTTGCCAGTGATTAGAGCGTGGGTAAATGACAGTTTGCATGGTCAGGCCAGGAGAAACCACAATCACCCTTCTGAATCTACAGATATCTACTAGACCTGTCAGATCAATGAAAAGAATGTTTCTATGCTCATTACTAAGTTAGGGGGGCACGGAGAATCATTTCTGAAGTGTTTCTAAAATATTGTTAGATGTCTGTATCATAACTATAACAATATAAAAAATCTTCATTATATTTTGTTAAGTAATTGCACAAAGGGGGAGTCCAACCCCCTTCTGCCAGGCAGGAAAAGCACAGTCAAAACACCCCTAACAGATCTCCATCCAACTTTTGAAATAACAACAACAATAGCAACAACAATAGGAAACTTTATTGCTGCCTCTCAACTTTGCCTACCTCACAGAGTTGATTCAACTCCCAACAATCTCCTTTTATCTTGAAATCCCTTTAGAGAATGAACATGGAGGTAGAGGAGGCGGCGGCAAGGTGGTAAGCAGAATTCTGGGAAATGTAATTTGGGAAGGTGGGGATTCCTGTGACAGAGAATTCAAAAGCCCCCATCCTAAATGACATTTCCCAGAATTCTGCTCACTTACCACATTAAAGCGCTTGGGTTTTCCCTCTCCAAGTTGGACAGTTACTTTTAAAACAGTGCTGCTGCATTGCCTCCAGATCAGCAGGGCTTGGGTTTTCCCTATCCAAGTTTATAAGACTTACATAACTCATCCGAAAGTCATAGGTCAATGTTTTGAATATTGAGTTTTTTGTGTGGCTGCTCCTTGTGTTTCTTAATATTGCTTCATATATACGAGTCTAACAAATTAGGTATGAAAAGCAAATTTAAAATGAAGTTTTGTACACTCCTAATATTTCCCAATGTAGCCATGCTTTCCCAAATGTTTCAATACTCTTCTACATGAAACCAACAAAAATTATTTAAAGGTATAGAAAAAATGTATTTTTATTAAAAGAAAATGTGTTTTGAAAAGTATAAATATATATTATAGGGTCATATTTTTTTTATCAAACATTCAGTATAGATATAGTATAGCCAGGGCTGTAGCCGGGGACGGGGGGAGGGTTCAATCCCCCCTCCCCAAAAAAACTGTTTTATTTATGAATTTTAACTGGTTAAGCAATTTACTCATAAATTGTGTTTTTAAGCTGACACATTTTGGGGGGGGGGGTGAAATTGTAACCCCCCCCCTCCCCAGCTATGGCCCTAAGTCTAGCTATACTAAATGTTTGATACAGAGCATTAAAACATTTGGGAATGCATACATTGATAGGTATCTGTGTTTCATCCTAAACATTAGTCTGAGAGGCAAGAATCAAGTCAGTTTATGTCATGCTTGATAATATAATTAAAAGTTTGTACACAAAAGTATGGCTTAACTTTTTAAAGTTCATTCTTTAAAGCTACTTTGAGTGTAAGAAAGAACAATATTATAAAATGATGATGATGATGATGTTAGAGAAGCCACTAATAATATTTTGTTAGATATTCACTCTCAGCCTTGATTAGATATCATACCAATGAGGTGAGGGTTGGTATAATCTTAGATGCATATAATACTGATATTTTACTAATTTCTGATCATGTCATCCTACTAAATTCTTATCTTAGAACTTTATCACATGCAAGATCCTCCCTAGATTAGTGGGGTAATGGGCATTCCTGTGAGCAGTTTCCTACCGAGCACTAATGCTCAATTTCTCTCCAAAAATATTTCTTCATGAGCCTTGCATGGAAGTTTTTAAAATTAACTTAATCATTAAGGAATATCACAATTTCAGAACAGCACTACTTTGTTTTTTCTTTCATTTTTCCTTCATAGTAATCTTGGCTTTTGAAATTGTGATACTCTGGCTTTTTAACTTCATTTCTCCTCCCCTTCCCTTTTTTGCCAACTACAAATTCTAGTGCCCAGTAGGTTTCAATTGATTGAGAGTAAGGAGGGGAAGGAAAGGACCCCAGAGAAGTGGTGTCAACCTTAAGAACAATGTCTTGTGTCTCCACTATGAATGGTTTTGCTAAAAGTGGGAGGTGATCCTGTATGATGGAGACAAGTACATTCTCTGTCTTTTTTTACAGATGGAGTCACACACAAAGAAGATGATTGTACACACAAAGAAGATGATTTCCCCCGCTTCCCCCCATTTTTCCCAGCTTCATCTGATGAAGTCCTTGAAACAACTTTTTTATTCTTGTTCTCTCAGTCCTCAAAAACCACAAGCATCTTTTACATTTTTTCTTTATAAATGATACAAATTGTTCCCATTCTATTAAAACGTTATCTGTTGACTTTTGCTTTATCAAACAAGGCAAACATATCAAATTCTGGAAGTTTTCCACTTTTCTTTTGAGGGTAGTTCATTTTTCCATGTTTGCACACATCTTGCTGCTATAGGATAATGTAATAACTTGCATTTCATGTTTTTTGTTTGTTCACTCAGAAGTCCTAAAAGAAATAAAGTTGGATCTAGCTGTATTCTGATTTTAAAGATTTCTTGTAACAAATTGTGTATCATTCTCCAATATTCTTTTCTTTTTCTGCATGTCCACCACATACAGTGAAAAGTACTTTTATATGTTTTACATTTCTAACCATCAATGCATCATTTTGCATTTTTTTTCTTTAAGGTCAAAACTTAAAATATAGTCTTACTCTTTGTACTAGTCAACATTTTGATGTGTTGTTACTTTGACGAAAGTGTACTCTGGCATTCCAAGACAAGAGAAGCAGTATACCAAAAATGTTCATTTCTAAAGAAATAAAAGTTTTTTCTATATTTTTAAAATACATCTTTTCACTAGCTGTCAATTATATAAAGCAGGCAGGGGCAAACTTGGGCCCTCCAGGTGTTTTGGACTTCAGCTCCCACAATTCCTAACAGCCAGAGCTGAAGTCCAAAACACCTGGAGGGTCCAAATTGCCCATGCTTGATATAAAGTGAAGTCTCATCACTTCAATCTCAAAAAATATATAATTTTCTGTTAAAATTATTGGGCATTTAGTTATGATGACTATCTTCTCTGATGAATCTGCCTGCCTGCCTCTTTTCCCTCTGTACCAAAATAAATCAGTGTTCAAGGTATATTGCTTTGTCACTTGAAGTGATAAATAGTGCCAGTGTTATATCTTGAGAAACGGATAAATGTTGAATGTTAAGCCATGAAAGCAATTTGGAAAAGCAACCATTCTTTGTTTTTAAAAATGATCCCAACTTTTATATATTGAAGAAGTTACTGCTTCAAATGAAGAAATTTATTTTTATCAGAACTCTTGGCAGTTGAAATAAGTGTAAAGAGGTCTGAAATTGCACTGAAAAGATGGAAAACCTTTTAAATTATGAGAGAGAGTGTAAGGAATTTGTGGCAAGTATAACAAATTAATTATACTCTATGTGTGTGACTGGGACCCTCTGCTTTCTTTGATGAATTCATAAATAGATGTATAGATAGACAAATAGATTACTTTAATCTGGGGACTTGAATTTTATGGTAATGGGTGGAAGGGGTTAGAGTTCTGGAATTATTATAGAACAGCCTGAACAGAAATATATTGTATTTCTTCAGTTCTAAGACACACATTTTACCCATATAAACATCTATAAAAATTGGGTGCTTTTTGGAATTATGGATGCTCACATACAATTTTTGTCTGTTGATGGAACTTAAATCACACAACTGATGGCATCTTAGAATCAAAGAAATACAATAGAATAGATTTTATTGATTAGCTCTTAGGCTGTATCACAATACCAAACCAAACCAAACAACAAGGCTTGATAGGACTTGATTACATTCTATATAGAAAGTTAAAATAAGAGACGTATAAAGAAATACAATAGTTAACCTAGTATATTTATAATTATTTAATCACATTTAATCAATTTGCAGATGACACCAAACTGGGAGAGATAGCTAACACTCCAGAAGACAGGAGCACAATTCAAAACAATCTTGACAGACTAGAGAGATGGGCTGAAATGAAGTTCAACAGGGACAAATGCAAGATACTTCACTTCGGCAGAAAAATTGAATGCAAAGATACAGAATGGGGAACGCCTGGCTTGACAGCAGTGTGTGCAAAAAAGACCTTGGAGTCCTCGTGGACAACAACTTAAACATGAACCAACAATGTGATGCGGCAGCTAAAAAAGCCAATGGGATTCTGGCCTGCATCAATAGGGGAATAGCGTCTAGATCCAGGGAAGTCATGCTCCCCCTCTACTCTGCCTTGGTCAGACCACACCTGGAATACTGTGTCCAATTTTGGGCACAACAGTTGAAGGGAGATGTTGACAAGCTGGAAAGCATCCAGAGGAGGGCGACTAAAATGATTAAGGGTCTGGAGAACAAGCCCTATGAGGAGCGGCTTAAAGAGCTGGGCATGTTTAGCCTGCAAAAGAGAAGGCTGAGAGGAGACATGATAGCCATGTACAAATATGTGAGGAGAAGTCATAGGGAGGAGGGAGCAAGCTTGTTTTCTGCTGCCCTGGAGACTAGGACACGGAACAATGGCTTCAAACTACAGGAAAGGAGATTCCACCTGAACATCAGGAAGAACTTCCTCACTGTGAGGGCTGTTCGACAGTGGAACTCTCTTCCCCGGACTGTGGTGGAGGCTCCTTCTTTGGAAGCTTTTAAGCAGAGGCTGGATGGCCATCTGTCGGGGGTGCTTTCCTACTTCTTAGTGGGGGGTTGGACTGGATGGCCCATGAGGTCTCTTCCAACTCTACTATTCTATGATTCTATGATTCTACGTATCTTTTGGTTTACTATGGAGTAATATTGTATTCACATTTTTTCATAGTGCAAGTATAAATAATTGTTTTAATAACAATAATATTTAATTCAATTTTAAAATTTATATTGTATAGGTTTTTAATTTATATATATTTTAAGTCTGTGAGCTACTTTGAGGGGGAAGTGGGGTACAAATAATAATAATCCTCCTCCTCCTCCTCCTCCTCCTCCTCCTCATCATCATCATCATCATCATCATCATATCCTATAGTTCAGTAAGATATACTCCCAGATAGCTGTCTATAAGATTGTGATTTTTATATTAAAATCAATACTGAGAGTCGAACAACTATAAATGGCTATATCTACATACCTGCATTTTGAAATTAACTTTAATATTAAAAAAGAGTCAAAATCTTATACACAGTTATGCAGTGTAATGCACACCAGGAACTCATGAACAGGGAAAACAAAACAAGATGAGCTTGGATTTTTTTTTTTTTGATTTAAGGCTAGTTGTGTGGCTCAGCTGGAACTGCTTAGAGGTTTACTTGTGTGTTTTTGCATGTTATGGGCCATGCTCTCCTAGGCAGAGTTCCTTCAGAGATATGTTATCGTTCTGAGGACTTCTGGATTGGTAGGGAGATGGACTCAATGAGTAATTCCACTCTGCTGTTTTGCAATTGTATGTCTAGTGTTCTGGAGCATAACAACATTTTGTAATACTGTCTTCCTAGCAAATTATAATTGTAAACAATGGTGATGTTGTCAAGGTTGAGAGAGCATATCAATACAAAATAGTGCTCATTCTGAATGGTATTCAAGATACAAAAATATACTAGTATAGAAACATGAGTAAATGTGGAGATTCAGCTTCTGAAAGCCTCAGATTCATTGCTTTCCTGGCCTTTTGGCACATTGTTACGGAGTAACATTTATAGAAAAGAAGTGGAAATAGGTTTGTCTCTCTTTCCTCAGGAATATTGTGTAATATTTTGAAAAGCTTTAAGGAACTAGGAACTGGGACTGGTGTTCTCAGTTCCCCCATTTCCAATTCTGGGTCATCTCTGACATTGTGTTTTTGGTTGTTTTGGAACCCTGAAAACAGCATGGAGTATTATTGTGAGTGTTGGACTACAACCCTGGAGACCAAGGACCTCTTTACGTGTACCTTTTTCAGCTGCGGCAGCCCGATTTTTGGGGTTCAGCCATGGAGCCTGATGGCTCCCATCACACCTCAGATAACTACTTCCAGGGCAGCACTGGAGCTGAAGTGCTGAAATGGCAACAACAGATAATGGCAGGCGTCCTATCTTTCCATAAGGAAATGCTCCCTCCCATGTGATGAGGAAGGAGGGAAGCCATGATGGAACAGGGCATGGAGCAACAGGTCCTCATGCCTACTGCATGACTGTGGCCAGGACACAATAATCCACAACTTTTTTGGCAACACGTCTGACAGGGCTCCAAGAACTAAATCCCTATTCAGCTATGAAAACACACCAGGTGTTTTTTTCTCAGCCCCAAAAACCCTGTGATAGAGTAAAATCACCAATACCAAATATTTATACAAAAGTAATTATTGAACTATTAGTATGTAGCATTTCATCTTTGCGTGCATGGCAAGAGAAAATGCTGAGGTTGAGGATTCACTAGTATGTTAGAGGTAAAACATAGTGAAGATAGAACATGCCAAAGATAATAATTGGAGCTTTTTCTTTCTCCAAAATATATGGCTGCTGACAAGAAAACAATGCCTAACTATACTGTGGATTGTGATTGCCATAGAAACAAACATAAGATCTGCTGTTCAAAAAAAGAAAGGTGAAGGTTTAACACTTGTAAATGCCATACCATTTCATAGCATCAGTTGCAGCAGATCCATATTGCAATTATTTATTTGAATTTACAATAGCTCCATCTCTCTACGCACATGCAGACTTTTCTTTGCTCTCAATTAAATATTGTAATAAATTGCCTAACAGACTTTGGTGGGCTTCTGCACAAGTTTCAAAGCTTTGTTTGAATGGTGGTGAATGACTGTTTCCAAAACTTGGTTTTCTATACAACCTACTGATTTCATTAGACATTTATTCTTATGAACAGAAAGGTAAAGGTAATGACAGAGATGTCTAATGCCAAAGCTCATAAATGTTACCTTTTTTTCCAGCTACAATTCCCAGATTACCTACTAGTCATGTTGGCTGGAAGATTTTGAGAGCTGTAGCCCAAAAACTTTGTTTTTCCAAATTCTAAACTGCATGGAGGCAGTTAGAGTCTTATTAGCTCAGCATTTTTGTTTATTTGTTTATTTGTTTATTTGTTTTCTCTGACAGGTCTTCAAGACATCATACATGTCATGTCCAATCCTGTTACTTATCTCCTTTTTAATTGAAATGTGAGGATATTGATTAGGGTTGTGCAATTTGGCTGAACTGTGATCCATTTTCAGTATCCAAATTTCTGCAGACCCATGAATCTGTTTTCACAAGCCTCTCAAAAACGTCCAGTGTCTGAAAACAATTTTTAGGTCTACAGCCAAAAAATGTGGAAAGATCCAACCATTGGTGGCAATTCCAACATTCATATCTCTGTGTGTAATAGGTGCATATGAAAAATACACAGCAAGTAAACTTTTTGACATATTTAGAATTCTTCAGGAAACACTGTAACCAAGTGAACCTTGTTTTATGTGAACTTAAGATAACAAATTGTCAGATCTTCTCAGATGAGGGTCAAAGGAAAATAAATTGTAACTGAAATTAGTATGAAAAAACTTCAGACTGCAAAAAAGATAAAGCAAAATAGTATTCTCTGGTAAGAGTCCGCATGATCATATTCATTTCTTCAAAGAAATAGTCTTTTTATTAACTAAACTTACCTTACTGGAATTATCTCTGAACAATTGAATTGTTAACATTCCTCTGAGTAAGTCACTTGCTTAGAAAAGTAAAATTTGCATTAAAATGAAATGAACTGCTATATTGTGTATCATCATCTATTTGAAAGCATTTTCGCACCAACAGCACATTCTGAGTGTAGCAGCTGGGAGAGCAGACTCTTCGCTTACCTTGAAACAAGTTTTGTTACTAATTAATGTCTGCAACTGGACAAAATTTAATAAAAGCAAGCCATCTTATTTCTTTCTATGAGTGGAATGCTTGTGCCTAATAAAGTGAGATTGGGCTGCCTATGCAAAACAACCATGTACTAATCCAAAGGGAACAAATTGTGCATCATTTGGAGAATCATAAATATCATAAGATTTTATGCAGTCAAAAGCATGGGAATTGTCTTGCAATCTATAATGTCATCTTCACTTCTTGTTCTTGTCTTCACATTATGATTTGATACTTATCAGAGCCTCAGGTTTTAGACCATTTGCACTAGCCCTGCAATGTACATGTAATGTTAAACTTGCAACCTCATCAGATGGGGATAAATTCAGTGGCATGCACCAGTTCGTTTTCCCTTTTGTCATGGAACTTGCCGGCTCCCATTCTACCATGCACAGCTACTTCCAGTGGGATTCCATGGTAAAAGGGAAGGTGAACCAGCACATGCCACCATGACGGCAACATGGGAGGCTTCCCATGTTCAATTGAGATCAACAGGGGAAGCTGGGTGGCTGATGGTTCCACCATGGGATGAGGTGATTGGTAAGTTGGGTGATGCAGGCTGTGGGGTAACAGGTTTCCCAAGCCCCCCAATGGGCACTTCCAGACACGCCACGATGCATGGTGATTTCAGCGGCCCATCTGATGAGGTCATTGGAAAACTGAAATTTATCAATAAATGAATGCTAAGCAATGTATTACCCTATATATTCATGTGTATGTCTAGAAATTTTAGTCAAGAAGATCAATTAAAAACCTGGGTTAAATTATCCATGGGTCAATGTGAGTACTATTCCTCAACCTATATATATATATATATATATATATATATATATATATATATAGCTTGATCGATCCATGAAAAAATTGATTCTAAACTCGTTTCAAAACTAGAGGGGGGCAGCTTTTCGTTTCTGATGGTATTTCCGAATTTGGCCCCCAAAATTTTTCGAAATTAACGAAAATTCGTTATTTTCTAAATTAATTCGTTAATGGCGGACGCGCATGCGCAATTCCCAAAAACAGCACAGAGGGAGAGGACTTTACAGGACTCTCCCACCCTCATTTTTTGAGTGATCTTCTTCAAACTTGGTACAGTGGTAGAACACATTTAACACTGATAGCTCACCAAAATTTGGAACGTTTCCCTTATCCTCTGATTTTTGGAGAATTTTCATAGCTTTTATAATAAACCATTTTTTAATAATTGCAGAAATCTGTTCCTGGTTTGAAAGTCTTATTTCCTGTTAAATTGGGTTGTCTTCACTGTGAAAGTCATTGTTCTACTTCAGAAACTTTGTTTTTGTGGCTGAAACTTTGTTAAATTGGTGTGTGTGTGTGATATATACTGTGTATAGTCCCTGCTTATGTGTGTGTGTGTGTGTGTGTGTGTGTGTGTGTGTGTGTGTGTGTATAGGTAAAGGTAAAGGTATCACTTGACGTTAAGTTCAGTCGTGTCTGACTCTGGGGGTTGGTGCTCATCTCCATTTCTAAGCCCAAGAGCCAGTGTTGTCCATAGACACCTCCAAGGTCATGTGGCCGGCATGACTACATGGAGTGCCATTACCTTCCCAGAAACACCCAGAAAATGGGAATTCCAGACAGGAAACAATCAGGGCCAGCTAATACCTCCCAACAAAGGATTCCCCCAGGTAGGAAGCAACCAGGCTTTGAAGCTGCAAGGCTATTCAATGCTAATCAAGGTGACCAATTGCAACATTCACACTTGCCTCCCACAGACAAGAGTTCTTTCTCCCACCCTGGACCTTCCACAGATATATAAACCCCACTTGCCTAGCTTCGCACAGACGTCAAAACCTCTATGTCTGCCACAGATGTGGGTGAAACGTCAGGAGAGAATGCTTCTGGCACATGGCCATAGAGCCCGGAATACATACCACAACAGTGTGATCCCAGCCATGAAAGCTTTCGACAACACAACCACAGTATCCATTCAAGTTCATGTAGCGTGGTATGGACTGGAGACCTGTATTGGGGGGAGGGAGGGTGCGAATCTGGGCCCCTGGGAGTCGTAGTCCTCCCTCCCTCCCTCCCTCCCTCCCCGGGAGCAGCCGAGGACGGGCCTGACCCACACCCCCTCGCATCCCGGGCCTCTTCCTCCTCACCGCCGGGCCCCTCTCTGTCTCTCCAGGCCTGAGCTGAGGCGAGGCGGTGGCGGCGGCCATTTCCCCCCTCCGTCTTCCTCCTCCTCCTCCTCCTCAGCCTCCTTCCCCCTCGCCCCCTCCCATTGGCTGAGCCCGTGACGCCCCTTTTGCTGAGGGGCAAAAGGAAAGGAGTTTGGGTGATTTGCAAAAGCTTTTTTTCCTAACGAAAAAAACGAAGAAATAAGAAAAAACGGCCTCTCGCGATTCGAAACCGCGATATCCAGACGTGTGGACAATCAAGGTCGTATATTGCTTCAAAACAAACGAAAATAACGAATTAATAACGGGTAACGGGGAAATCGAATTATTTGAGCAAGCCTAATATATATATATAAAAGAAATATCCCAGGTGAACAGGTTCAGGTCCCCTTACACCACTGTCTCTGCTCCAGAGGTGGAGGTTGGGTGAAGTGACCTAGATCTCCCTTTCACACCAATCTTCAGACCCAGACAATGCAATATGCATGTAGTGTACAGCCCTTGGCTCATAGTTCTCAGTTCTGCATGTTTTGGTGCCCCTCAGTCCTCCTCTTATTGTTCTGCACAGCAATGTAGTCTGGTCAAAAAGTACCTAGCTAAAAATAATTGTAACAGTTTACTTTCCCAATAACATAGGTAAAACATTACCTTCTGAGTATAATCTAATGGCAATTGCCCTCCTTTTTGTGGGAGTAACTTTAACATTTATTCATTTTTATAATTACACAATGTAACCTCAGTGACTTGTGGGTAATAACTATTTCTTATTAAACATTTTATAGTATATTTAAAGTGTTAAACACAAAACAGATATCACTCTGACTGATCTATCTTCTAATACCATGATTTCATCAATCATTTGTACTAATATACATAATATTTATAAGTAATGTGATTAAATACAATTTTAACATAATGGAGTAATGAATGGATTGGTGATCGTAATAGAAAATATGTTTTCAGTCTAAATCCTAATAATTTCCTTTAAGGGGCATAATTACAGGAATTATCATGTGTAGAGAAGTTATGTGTAAAACAGAGATTATTGATATGATTTTATTTATTTGTTTGTTAAAGGAAAAAAAGAGTTATATATTAGCAAGGAAAAGCCTAGCATGGAAACTAGCTGGAAGCAGCATTTGGTAGGTTGCCATGGTAACACAGCTTCCCTTGGGAGAAAAGGGGCGTGGCTAAGATGACAGTTGGAGCATATTCCCTTTTAAAAGTGGAGTTGCTGTGAGGGTTTTAAAAGGAGTGGCTGTTAGGGGTTTGAGAAGAAGAGTTGCGGTTAGGTTTTGGAAAGATTAGGAGCTGGGGAAATCAGCTAAGGACGGCAGCTTATGGTCACTCAGGGGAAAGGCTGGGAATATAAGCTGACCAGGGGAGTTTAGTATACTGTGTTGAAGAGAAGTTATTTAAGAAATATCCATTCAAGAAAGACTACATTGTAACTTAAGATCCGGAACGTTTACTGATTGAAACCATACGCTTATGTACCAAAAATAAACTTGAATTTTGTTATTGTTCATAAAGATAAGTCTCCTTGCCTCTCTGTAAGCCTGTTACCTCACGTTGGTGGCAGTTACCGTACCTATCTATATAAGTTACCGTACTTTCCTATATAAGTTACCATCTTTACTCATTTAAACCCAATCAGTTCTGTTATCCTTCCTTATCCACTAAATCATCCCTGTCATACATTCACACATCCTCCACCCCTCCCTCTCTCACACGTGCACACATCTCCTGAATTGGAGGCAGCAGTGGGATTTAAAGACAAAGATTTCCCCTGCCTGAGTTGAGTATCACAAATTGGGCCCTCTTCAATTGGGGGCAGCGGTGGGATCAAAAGGATTCCATCCCTGTCACCTCAGTTCTCTTCAATTGGTGGCAGCGGTGGGATCAAAAGGATTCCATCCCTGTCACCTCAGTCCTCTTCAATTGGGGGCAGTGGTGGGATTCAGAAAAAGATTCCTTCCCTGCCTCACCCCTCTTCAATTGGTGCCAAGCGGCGGGATACGTTTAACATCTCAAACTAAGTGCCTTAAGACCACATAGGAAGAAATCGTGAGGTAAAAGTTAAGAAAAATGGCTACCAGACTACAAAAGAAATTAGCAGGAGAGGCTAGTGAATACCAAGGAGATAGTTCGGACTCTGAGCAAACCCCTGAGACAAGGGAAACCCTTAAATATAAAATTGAATTGAGAAAATTAGAATTGGAGGATAAGCAAAGAGAAAGAGAAAGGGAGGATAAGCAAAGAGAGAGAGAATGGGAGGAAAAACGATGGGAACAAGAGAAGGAATTGAAAATAATGCAGCTAGAGAAGGATAAGGAAATAGAACTGAGACGATTGGAATTGGAAAAAGAGAAATTGGCACTGTCTCAACCACACATTATTAACCAAGAAGGGAATGGTAGGACTGAAGCGTCTGATCTACTTCTGAAGAGATTCCCAAAGTTTAATAAAGATGATGATGTGGAAAAGTTTTTGATTTCTTTTGAGAGGTGCTGCAGAGATTTTGAAATTGATGAGGGAAAATGGATGCTTTATTTAAGACCCCAAATTTGTGGGAAATTGTTAGAAATATATGGTGATGTACCTGAAGAGTCACACAGAGATTATAATTTCTTTAAAAAACAGATACAACAGAAATTGCAACTCACACCTGAATTTTATCGTTTAAAATTCAGATCCCTGAGGAAAGAAAAGGCCCAGAGCTTCTCAGAAGTAGCCTCAAAACAAGCCCAATTATTTGATAGTTGGCTCAGAACCTCAGAAGTGGAAACTTTTCAACAGCTGAGGGAATTAATTAAGTTGGAACAACTGTTTCAATTAGTGCCCTCAGATTATCGGTGGTTAGTTCAAGACAGAAAGCCCTCAACTGCCAATGAAGCGGCTTCAATGACAGACCAATTAATCACTCTGAGGGAAGGATTTAGGAACGATGAGGGACTAAGTGAGAGAAGGCAGAATAAACCGCCATTTTACAATTATCAAACACACACACAATACAAAAAGACGCCTGCAGTAGAAAACACCGCCTACAGGAGGCCTGAGGTAATTAATCAGACCAAACCTGAGGTAAAAGCAAGGTGCTATCAGTGTGGGAAGTCTGATCATCTAAAATACCAATGTCCTCTTTTAAGAAGAGATAAAACATCCTTCTTTATGAATAAAGAGCCCAAAGAAAATACTCTTAATAGGGATATTAAGTTGCTAAGCAGTACTGAAACAGTCCCTAAGGAGAAACAATGTTTATTTATTTTATCCGATGATTTTTCTGAAGATTATTTTGAGCCTATCACTATTGTGAACCAACAAAAACAAGGTTGGAGGGATACAGGATCCCAGGTGTGTGTTATCCACCCAAAATCGGTACCTCAGAAATATCAAAAGCCCACCTCTGAGATAAATCTAAAAGGTTTGGGACCAGCTGTACCAGCTGAGGTAGTATCTCTCCCAATTGAATACAATGGATGGAAAGGGATCTGGGACTTTGCAATTAGTTCAGATATCCCTCATGAATGTTTAATCGGTAATGACCTAGCAAAACAAGTTAGGGACTGGAGGAAGCTGTATGTGGAGAATGAAAATAACACCAGTAGCCCTATTCAAGAAGCAGTGTGCTTACCTATTCAACCGGAATCTGAACAGGGTCCAGAATCCAGTTCCACCATTACCGAAATTGTTAGTAAAACAGGGGGAGTTCAAGAAATTAAACAAGCTCAGGAGGAAGATGAATCCCTGAAGCCTTTGTTTAAGCAAGCTGAAAGTTTACCAGATTCAGCAGAAGAACTACCCAATAAATTTGTTACAAAAGATGGTGTGCTTTATAGGGAAAGCAAAAGTGTGGAATCAGAAGAAAGGTCAGAAATACATAGTCAGGGTTTCACTGAAATTGAAAGGCAAGCGCAGGTGGCTGAGAAACTGAAGGAGCAACAGGCTGCGGAGTACAAGAAGCAAGCAGATGAAGCCTTAGTGGCCTCCATGAGACTGACGTATCAAGAGCTACACATTGATCGGAAAAAGGAGGAGAAAAAACTTCAAAACCTGGAAGGGAAGAAGTGGGAACAGGCAGAGCGGCTGGGCATGGGCTTGGTGTCCAGGAGCTCTATTTCTCACTCTGTCCTCTCTGAGATGCAAGTGATAGAACAAGAAACGCCAGTGACTACAAAGTCCACACGGTCCCAGCTAGATCTCTTTGAAGACATCGGAAGCTTCACATCTGGACCACCAAAGTACAAAGATAATCCTTTTTCATTAGGCGATGCCTTCAGCTCACAGTGGGAGACAGACAACTCCTCTTGGGAAATGGACAAAGGGGAAGAGGAGGCAGACATTGCCATCTCCAGCATCCGGCCTATTGGTGACAGACCCATTAACAGAAGAGAGACAGAGAGCAAGATATCAGTAGTGGAGTCCAATGAAGCTCAGCAGAAGTTTGCAGGGGCCAAAGTCATCTCATCTGATATGTTCTTTGGACGGGAAGCTGATACAGTTCCAGTGGCTGAATATTTGACCGATCTTCAGTCAACAATGAGAGTGGCAAGAGACATCGCACAAGAACATCTAGCTGTAGCCCAGCAGAGACAGAAGAGCTACTATGACAGGTCAGCCAAACCAAGAAGCAAGCGGAGGTTATTTTTCGATGGAGAGAGTGGTAAAGACCCTGACGTGATGGGGATTGGTAGTTTTAACCATCAACAGTTTACTTTCAAGATTCTACAAAAATGTTTGGACAATGTTTCGCAGGACTTCTTAAATGACTCTTGGAAGTTTCGCAAAAAGACATTTTGGGACAGAGAGAGTTCATTGTGTTGCTGGGAAGGACGAGTGTAATTATCCCCAACAACATGTTAACCTCTGGAATGCTCCGCAGAAGGATCATCGATGAACTGTGCCAGGTGGCATGAAGAAGATCCCTATGAAATGTACGGAGTATCGGAAGATGTTTAGTCCAGTGTATAAATAAAGACTTGGGGAATAACCCTGAATGAAAATTAAACTGTTACAAATATGATTTATGGAAAATGTATTTTTAAAATGTCTTTTGATTTGAGGTTGCGAATCTTAACAATGGGAAAGATGACCAATACGTTTATGGTTTGTATGTTGAATGGTGACAATGTCATAACTGTATGGTAAGATATGGACGTGTTATGTGTATATGCAACAGTGAAGGTTTGTATTTTATGATTTATGTATTGTATCTAACTTTGTGTTTTATTTCAGGAATACTGTTGTGTATGTATATATGTATATATGTATGTACTAATTATTTTTGCCCATTCTAGGCATAGAAAAGGCAAAAATAATCTTTCTAAGGGGGGAGGTGTAGAGAAGTTATGTGTAAAACAGAGATTATTGATATGATTTTATTTATTTGTTTGTTAAAGGAAAAAAAGAGTTATATATTAGCAAGGAAAAGCCTAGCATGGAAACTAGCTGGAAGCAGCATTTGGTAGGTTGCCATGGTAACACAGCTTCCCTTGGGAGAAAAGGGGCGTGGCTAAGATGACAGTTGGAGCATATTCCCTTTTAAAAGTGGAGTTGCTGTGAGGGTTTTAAAAGGAGTGGCTGTTAGGGGTTTGAGAAGAAGAGTTGCGGTTAGGTTTTGGAAAGATTAGGAGCTGGGGAAATCAGCTAAGGACGGCAGCTTATGGTCACTCAGGGGAAAGGCTGGGAATATAAGCTGACCAGGGGAGTTTAGTATACTGTGTTGAAGAGAAGTTATTTAAGAAATATCCATTCAAGAAAGACTACATTGTAACTTAAGATCCGGAACGTTTACTGATTGAAACCATACGCTTATGTACCAAAAATAAACTTGAATTTTGTTATTGTTCATAAAGATAAGTCTCCTTGCCTCTCTGTAAGCCTGTTACCTCACGTTGGTGGCAGTTACCGTACCTATCTATATAAGTTACCGTACTTTCCTATATAAGTTACCATCTTTACTCATTTAAACCCAATCAGTTCTGTTATCCTTCCTTATCCACTAAATCATCCCTGTCATACATTCACACATCCTCCACCCCTCCCTCTCTCACACGTGCACACATCTCCTGAATTGGAGGCAGCAGTGGGATTTAAAGACAAAGATTTCCCCTGCCTGAGTTGAGTATCACAAATTGGGCCCTCTTCAATTGGGGGCAGCGGTGGGATCAAAAGGATTCCATCCCTGTCACCTCAGTTCTCTTCAATTGGTGGCAGCGGTGGGATCAAAAGGATTCCATCCCTGTCACCTCAGTCCTCTTCAATTGGGGGCAGTGGTGGGATTCAGAAAAAGATTCCTTCCCTGCCTCACCCCTCTTCAATTGGTGCCAAGCGGCGGGATACGTTTAACATCTCAAACTAAGTGCCTTAAGACCACATAGGAAGAAATCGTGAGGTAAAAGTTAAGAAAAATGGCTACCAGACTACAAAAGAAATTAGCAGGAGAGGCTAGTGAATACCAAGGAGATAGTTCGGACTCTGAGCAAACCCCTGAGACAAGGGAAACCCTTAAATATAAAATTGAATTGAGAAAATTAGAATTGGAGGATAAGCAAAGAGAAAGAGAAAGGGAGGATAAGCAAAGAGAGAGAGAATGGGAGGAAAAACGATGGGAACAAGAGAAGGAATTGAAAATAATGCAGCTAGAGAAGGATAAGGAAATAGAACTGAGACGATTGGAATTGGAAAAAGAGAAATTGGCACTGTCTCAACCACACATTATTAACCAAGAAGGGAATGGTAGGACTGAAGCGTCTGATCTACTTCTGAAGAGATTCCCAAAGTTTAATAAAGATGATGATGTGGAAAAGTTTTTGATTTCTTTTGAGAGGTGCTGCAGAGATTTTGAAATTGATGAGGGAAAATGGATGCTTTATTTAAGACCCCAAATTTGTGGGAAATTGTTAGAAATATATGGTGATGTACCTGAAGAGTCACACAGAGATTATAATTTCTTTAAAAAACAGATACAACAGAAATTGCAACTCACACCTGAATTTTATCGTTTAAAATTCAGATCCCTGAGGAAAGAAAAGGCCCAGAGCTTCTCAGAAGTAGCCTCAAAACAAGCCCAATTATTTGATAGTTGGCTCAGAACCTCAGAAGTGGAAACTTTTCAACAGCTGAGGGAATTAATTAAGTTGGAACAACTGTTTCAATTAGTGCCCTCAGATTATCGGTGGTTAGTTCAAGACAGAAAGCCCTCAACTGCCAATGAAGCGGCTTCAATGACAGACCAATTAATCACTCTGAGGGAAGGATTTAGGAACGATGAGGGACTAAGTGAGAGAAGGCAGAATAAACCGCCATTTTACAATTATCAAACACACACACAATACAAAAAGACGCCTGCAGTAGAAAACACCGCCTACAGGAGGCCTGAGGTAATTAATCAGACCAAACCTGAGGTAAAAGCAAGGTGCTATCAGTGTGGGAAGTCTGATCATCTAAAATACCAATGTCCTCTTTTAAGAAGAGATAAAACATCCTTCTTTATGAATAAAGAGCCCAAAGAAAATACTCTTAATAGGGATATTAAGTTGCTAAGCAGTACTGAAACAGTCCCTAAGGAGAAACAATGTTTATTTATTTTATCCGATGATTTTTCTGAAGATTATTTTGAGCCTATCACTATTGTGAACCAACAAAAACAAGGTTGGAGGGATACAGGATCCCAGGTGTGTGTTATCCACCCAAAATCGGTACCTCAGAAATATCAAAAGCCCACCTCTGAGATAAATCTAAAAGGTTTGGGACCAGCTGTACCAGCTGAGGTAGTATCTCTCCCAATTGAATACAATGGATGGAAAGGGATCTGGGACTTTGCAATTAGTTCAGATATCCCTCATGAATGTTTAATCGGTAATGACCTAGCAAAACAAGTTAGGGACTGGAGGAAGCTGTATGTGGAGAATGAAAATAACACCAGTAGCCCTATTCAAGAAGCAGTGTGCTTACCTATTCAACCGGAATCTGAACAGGGTCCAGAATCCAGTTCCACCATTACCGAAATTGTTAGTAAAACAGGGGGAGTTCAAGAAATTAAACAAGCTCAGGAGGAAGATGAATCCCTGAAGCCTTTGTTTAAGCAAGCTGAAAGTTTACCAGATTCAGCAGAAGAACTACCCAATAAATTTGTTACAAAAGATGGTGTGCTTTATAGGGAAAGCAAAAGTGTGGAATCAGAAGAAAGGTCAGAAATACATAGTCAGGGTTTCACTGAAATTGAAAGGCAAGCGCAGGTGGCTGAGAAACTGAAGGAGCAACAGGCTGCGGAGTACAAGAAGCAAGCAGATGAAGCCTTAGTGGCCTCCATGAGACTGACGTATCAAGAGCTACACATTGATCGGAAAAAGGAGGAGAAAAAACTTCAAAACCTGGAAGGGAAGAAGTGGGAACAGGCAGAGCGGCTGGGCATGGGCTTGGTGTCCAGGAGCTCTATTTCTCACTCTGTCCTCTCTGAGATGCAAGTGATAGAACAAGAAACGCCAGTGACTACAAAGTCCACACGGTCCCAGCTAGATCTCTTTGAAGACATCGGAAGCTTCACATCTGGACCACCAAAGTACAAAGATAATCCTTTTTCATTAGGCGATGCCTTCAGCTCACAGTGGGAGACAGACAACTCCTCTTGGGAAATGGACAAAGGGGAAGAGGAGGCAGACATTGCCATCTCCAGCATCCGGCCTATTGGTGACAGACCCATTAACAGAAGAGAGACAGAGAGCAAGATATCAGTAGTGGAGTCCAATGAAGCTCAGCAGAAGTTTGCAGGGGCCAAAGTCATCTCATCTGATATGTTCTTTGGACGGGAAGCTGATACAGTTCCAGTGGCTGAATATTTGACCGATCTTCAGTCAACAATGAGAGTGGCAAGAGACATCGCACAAGAACATCTAGCTGTAGCCCAGCAGAGACAGAAGAGCTACTATGACAGGTCAGCCAAACCAAGAAGCAAGCGGAGGTTATTTTTCGATGGAGAGAGTGGTAAAGACCCTGACGTGATGGGGATTGGTAGTTTTAACCATCAACAGTTTACTTTCAAGATTCTACAAAAATGTTTGGACAATGTTTCGCAGGACTTCTTAAATGACTCTTGGAAGTTTCGCAAAAAGACATTTTGGGACAGAGAGAGTTCATTGTGTTGCTGGGAAGGACGAGTGTAATTATCCCCAACAACATGTTAACCTCTGGAATGCTCCGCAGAAGGATCATCGATGAACTGTGCCAGGTGGCATGAAGAAGATCCCTATGAAATGTACGGAGTATCGGAAGATGTTTAGTCCAGTGTATAAATAAAGACTTGGGGAATAACCCTGAATGAAAATTAAACTGTTACAAATATGATTTATGGAAAATGTATTTTTAAAATGTCTTTTGATTTGAGGTTGCGAATCTTAACAATGGGAAAGATGACCAATACGTTTATGGTTTGTATGTTGAATGGTGACAATGTCATAACTGTATGGTAAGATATGGACGTGTTATGTGTATATGCAACAGTGAAGGTTTGTATTTTATGATTTATGTATTGTATCTAACTTTGTGTTTTATTTCAGGAATACTGTTGTGTATGTATATATGTATATATGTATGTACTAATTATTTTTGCCCATTCTAGGCATAGAAAAGGCAAAAATAATCTTTCTAAGGGGGGAGGTGTAGAGAAGTTATGTGTAAAACAGAGATTATTGATATGATTTTATTTATTTGTTTGTTAAAGGAAAAAAAGAGTTATATATTAGCAAGGAAAAGCCTAGCATGGAAACTAGCTGGAAGCAGCATTTGGTAGGTTGCCATGGTAACACAGCTTCCCTTGGGAGAAAAGGGGCGTGGCTAAGATGACAGTTGGAGCATATTCCCTTTTAAAAGTGGAGTTGCTGTGAGGGTTTTAAAAGGAGTGGCTGTTAGGGGTTTGAGAAGAAGAGTTGCGGTTAGGTTTTGGAAAGATTAGGAGCTGGGGAAATCAGCTAAGGACGGCAGCTTATGGTCACTCAGGGGAAAGGCTGGGAATATAAGCTGACCAGGGGAGTTTAGTATACTGTGTTGAAGAGAAGTTATTTAAGAAATATCCATTCAAGAAAGACTACATTGTAACTTAAGATCCGGAACGTTTACTGATTGAAACCATACGCTTATGTACCAAAAATAAACTTGAATTTTGTTATTGTTCATAAAGATAAGTCTCCTTGCCTCTCTGTAAGCCTGTTACCTCACGTTGGTGGCAGTTACCGTACCTATCTATATAAGTTACCGTACTTTCCTATATAAGTTACCATCTTTACTCATTTAAACCCAATCAGTTCTGTTATCCTTCCTTATCCACTAAATCATCCCTGTCATACATTCACACATCCTCCACCCCTCCCTCTCTCACACGTGCACACATCTCCTGAATTGGAGGCAGCAGTGGGATTTAAAGACAAAGATTTCCCCTGCCTGAGTTGAGTATCACAAATTGGGCCCTCTTCAATTGGGGGCAGCGGTGGGATCAAAAGGATTCCATCCCTGTCACCTCAGTTCTCTTCAATTGGTGGCAGCGGTGGGATCAAAAGGATTCCATCCCTGTCACCTCAGTCCTCTTCAATTGGGGGCAGTGGTGGGATTCAGAAAAAGATTCCTTCCCTGCCTCACCCCTCTTCAATTGGTGCCAAGCGGCGGGATACGTTTAACATCTCAAACTAAGTGCCTTAAGACCACATAGGAAGAAATCGTGAGGTAAAAGTTAAGAAAAATGGCTACCAGACTACAAAAGAAATTAGCAGGAGAGGCTAGTGAATACCAAGGAGATAGTTCGGACTCTGAGCAAACCCCTGAGACAAGGGAAACCCTTAAATATAAAATTGAATTGAGAAAATTAGAATTGGAGGATAAGCAAAGAGAAAGAGAAAGGGAGGATAAGCAAAGAGAGAGAGAATGGGAGGAAAAACGATGGGAACAAGAGAAGGAATTGAAAATAATGCAGCTAGAGAAGGATAAGGAAATAGAACTGAGACGATTGGAATTGGAAAAAGAGAAATTGGCACTGTCTCAACCACACATTATTAACCAAGAAGGGAATGGTAGGACTGAAGCGTCTGATCTACTTCTGAAGAGATTCCCAAAGTTTAATAAAGATGATGATGTGGAAAAGTTTTTGATTTCTTTTGAGAGGTGCTGCAGAGATTTTGAAATTGATGAGGGAAAATGGATGCTTTATTTAAGACCCCAAATTTGTGGGAAATTGTTAGAAATATATGGTGATGTACCTGAAGAGTCACACAGAGATTATAATTTCTTTAAAAAACAGATACAACAGAAATTGCAACTCACACCTGAATTTTATCGTTTAAAATTCAGATCCCTGAGGAAAGAAAAGGCCCAGAGCTTCTCAGAAGTAGCCTCAAAACAAGCCCAATTATTTGATAGTTGGCTCAGAACCTCAGAAGTGGAAACTTTTCAACAGCTGAGGGAATTAATTAAGTTGGAACAACTGTTTCAATTAGTGCCCTCAGATTATCGGTGGTTAGTTCAAGACAGAAAGCCCTCAACTGCCAATGAAGCGGCTTCAATGACAGACCAATTAATCACTCTGAGGGAAGGATTTAGGAACGATGAGGGACTAAGTGAGAGAAGGCAGAATAAACCGCCATTTTACAATTATCAAACACACACACAATACAAAAAGACGCCTGCAGTAGAAAACACCGCCTACAGGAGGCCTGAGGTAATTAATCAGACCAAACCTGAGGTAAAAGCAAGGTGCTATCAGTGTGGGAAGTCTGATCATCTAAAATACCAATGTCCTCTTTTAAGAAGAGATAAAACATCCTTCTTTATGAATAAAGAGCCCAAAGAAAATACTCTTAATAGGGATATTAAGTTGCTAAGCAGTACTGAAACAGTCCCTAAGGAGAAACAATGTTTATTTATTTTATCCGATGATTTTTCTGAAGATTATTTTGAGCCTATCACTATTGTGAACCAACAAAAACAAGGTTGGAGGGATACAGGATCCCAGGTGTGTGTTATCCACCCAAAATCGGTACCTCAGAAATATCAAAAGCCCACCTCTGAGATAAATCTAAAAGGTTTGGGACCAGCTGTACCAGCTGAGGTAGTATCTCTCCCAATTGAATACAATGGATGGAAAGGGATCTGGGACTTTGCAATTAGTTCAGATATCCCTCATGAATGTTTAATCGGTAATGACCTAGCAAAACAAGTTAGGGACTGGAGGAAGCTGTATGTGGAGAATGAAAATAACACCAGTAGCCCTATTCAAGAAGCAGTGTGCTTACCTATTCAACCGGAATCTGAACAGGGTCCAGAATCCAGTTCCACCATTACCGAAATTGTTAGTAAAACAGGGGGAGTTCAAGAAATTAAACAAGCTCAGGAGGAAGATGAATCCCTGAAGCCTTTGTTTAAGCAAGCTGAAAGTTTACCAGATTCAGCAGAAGAACTACCCAATAAATTTGTTACAAAAGATGGTGTGCTTTATAGGGAAAGCAAAAGTGTGGAATCAGAAGAAAGGTCAGAAATACATAGTCAGGGTTTCACTGAAATTGAAAGGCAAGCGCAGGTGGCTGAGAAACTGAAGGAGCAACAGGCTGCGGAGTACAAGAAGCAAGCAGATGAAGCCTTAGTGGCCTCCATGAGACTGACGTATCAAGAGCTACACATTGATCGGAAAAAGGAGGAGAAAAAACTTCAAAACCTGGAAGGGAAGAAGTGGGAACAGGCAGAGCGGCTGGGCATGGGCTTGGTGTCCAGGAGCTCTATTTCTCACTCTGTCCTCTCTGAGATGCAAGTGATAGAACAAGAAACGCCAGTGACTACAAAGTCCACACGGTCCCAGCTAGATCTCTTTGAAGACATCGGAAGCTTCACATCTGGACCACCAAAGTACAAAGATAATCCTTTTTCATTAGGCGATGCCTTCAGCTCACAGTGGGAGACAGACAACTCCTCTTGGGAAATGGACAAAGGGGAAGAGGAGGCAGACATTGCCATCTCCAGCATCCGGCCTATTGGTGACAGACCCATTAACAGAAGAGAGACAGAGAGCAAGATATCAGTAGTGGAGTCCAATGAAGCTCAGCAGAAGTTTGCAGGGGCCAAAGTCATCTCATCTGATATGTTCTTTGGACGGGAAGCTGATACAGTTCCAGTGGCTGAATATTTGACCGATCTTCAGTCAACAATGAGAGTGGCAAGAGACATCGCACAAGAACATCTAGCTGTAGCCCAGCAGAGACAGAAGAGCTACTATGACAGGTCAGCCAAACCAAGAAGCAAGCGGAGGTTATTTTTCGATGGAGAGAGTGGTAAAGACCCTGACGTGATGGGGATTGGTAGTTTTAACCATCAACAGTTTACTTTCAAGATTCTACAAAAATGTTTGGACAATGTTTCGCAGGACTTCTTAAATGACTCTTGGAAGTTTCGCAAAAAGACATTTTGGGACAGAGAGAGTTCATTGTGTTGCTGGGAAGGACGAGTGTAATTATCCCCAACAACATGTTAACCTCTGGAATGCTCCGCAGAAGGATCATCGATGAACTGTGCCAGGTGGCATGAAGAAGATCCCTATGAAATGTACGGAGTATCGGAAGATGTTTAGTCCAGTGTATAAATAAAGACTTGGGGAATAACCCTGAATGAAAATTAAACTGTTACAAATATGATTTATGGAAAATGTATTTTTAAAATGTCTTTTGATTTGAGGTTGCGAATCTTAACAATGGGAAAGATGACCAATACGTTTATGGTTTGTATGTTGAATGGTGACAATGTCATAACTGTATGGTAAGATATGGACGTGTTATGTGTATATGCAACAGTGAAGGTTTGTATTTTATGATTTATGTATTGTATCTAACTTTGTGTTTTATTTCAGGAATACTGTTGTGTATGTATATATGTATATATGTATGTACTAATTATTTTTGCCCATTCTAGGCATAGAAAAGGCAAAAATAATCTTTCTAAGGGGGGAGGTGTAGAGAAGTTATGTGTAAAACAGAGATTATTGATATGATTTTATTTATTTGTTTGTTAAAGGAAAAAAAGAGTTATATATTAGCAAGGAAAAGCCTAGCATGGAAACTAGCTGGAAGCAGCATTTGGTAGGTTGCCATGGTAACACAGCTTCCCTTGGGAGAAAAGGGGCGTGGCTAAGATGACAGTTGGAGCATATTCCCTTTTAAAAGTGGAGTTGCTGTGAGGGTTTTAAAAGGAGTGGCTGTTAGGGGTTTGAGAAGAAGAGTTGCGGTTAGGTTTTGGAAAGATTAGGAGCTGGGGAAATCAGCTAAGGACGGCAGCTTATGGTCACTCAGGGGAAAGGCTGGGAATATAAGCTGACCAGGGGAGTTTAGTATACTGTGTTGAAGAGAAGTTATTTAAGAAATATCCATTCAAGAAAGACTACATTGTAACTTAAGATCCGGAACGTTTACTGATTGAAACCATACGCTTATGTACCAAAAATAAACTTGAATTTTGTTATTGTTCATAAAGATAAGTCTCCTTGCCTCTCTGTAAGCCTGTTACCTCACGTTGGTGGCAGTTACCGTACCTATCTATATAAGTTACCGTACTTTCCTATATAAGTTACCATCTTTACTCATTTAAACCCAATCAGTTCTGTTATCCTTCCTTATCCACTAAATCATCCCTGTCATACATTCACACATCCTCCACCCCTCCCTCTCTCACACGTGCACACATCTCCTGAATTGGAGGCAGCAGTGGGATTTAAAGACAAAGATTTCCCCTGCCTGAGTTGAGTATCACAAATTGGGCCCTCTTCAATTGGGGGCAGCGGTGGGATCAAAAGGATTCCATCCCTGTCACCTCAGTTCTCTTCAATTGGTGGCAGCGGTGGGATCAAAAGGATTCCATCCCTGTCACCTCAGTCCTCTTCAATTGGGGGCAGTGGTGGGATTCAGAAAAAGATTCCTTCCCTGCCTCACCCCTCTTCATCATGTAATATCAAGATAATGGTAATGAAGCTTTTAAATGTTGCACTACTTGCTTCTTACCCATTATCTAATTTTGAATCCACCTTATATAGCTTTAAAAAAAGTATTTGAGCTTTAATTAGAACAGTAGTGTTTTGATCATGCAAACATTACCCATGCCCTCATGAGTTCGCCTCAGCTAGAGGCAACTATCTGTTCCCTCATATTGTTTCTTCACCACTACACACATCAGGCTAACAATTAAGTCTCATGCTTTCAGATTGCTCTGTGTGGGTGGACTTCTATGATTCTGCAGAGACACACTGAAGAAATGAAATTCCGCAAGGCTGCAATATATATGATACAGGCTGTATTTGATATCCACTCCTATATCAGAATCCAAATAATTTAACCATAGAAATGGATTGCCTCATGCAGAAGCTATATAGCTACCATTTGTCTGGCTAAGTTATGATTATTCCCAAAGAGTTTCACGTGGTCCAGAGATCCACATAGCCTGGATTCAGGACATTTTTATATTCTGATAAACGGAAAACATGATCCAATATGAACTTCTTCTAGTAGAAGAAGGGAGTCCAGAAGAAATTCCTGTGCACCTGAAAAATGTGTTTGAAATGGCTGGGAAGTAAAGGGAAACAATCCAACTGTGGCCCACCTAAGGTATAAGCTAACCTTGGCCTATAGAAGGAAGGAAATAAAAAAAATTAGGATCCTCAGACTTCTTCTTTGATCATTTGTTTTTATTTAAACTACCCCATTTTTTTTTCTAGAGCAGTGGTTCTCAACCTGGGGTCCCCAGATGTTTTTGGCCTTCAACTCCCAGAAATCCCAGCCAGTTGTTAGGATTTCTGACAGTTGAAGGCCAAAAACATCTGGGGACCCCAGGTTGAGAACCACTGTTCTAGAGTGATTCTGTCAAGAGTCAGACGCCAGTTAACATACAAAACAGAGTTTATTCTGAAGATAAGCCAAAAAATAACATAAACACAGGAAATATCCTTGAAACACTTCACTTATCAGTGTTTCGAGAGTAGATTGGACAATAATAACTCAAAAGCGAGCCACGCTAATTTCCCATGCTGGCATTCAATAAAAAACTAAATAACGCTTCAATTCAGCTTTGGAAAACAAATAGAGTTAATTGCTGGAAAAATAAACAAACTAGGAAAGCAGTAAAACTGCTTCCACGGTGCAGATAAGCCGAGAGCCTCAAAGGGATGATGAATAGCCGTCGTCAGAAGAATCCAAGGTCAGGTCACGAGGCAGCAGAAATTCCGAAAGACAAACCAGTAGTCAGAAGCCGGGAGAAGTAGTCAGTCAGAGGGCGAAGACAGAAGCCAGGTCAAATTCCAATCCAGAGTCCGAAGAGGGTGGAGTCATCCAAACCAGGTCCACGAAAAGGCACAAAGATGGTATCAGCAGATCCGAATCACAGTCCAAGTCCAGTCTTCACGAAAGCACAGAGATCCCAATGGCGCCTCAGCAACACCTTGCCACACGCAAAGTGCAGTGGCCAAACATTCCCATTTTATTCCCCTTCCTCCTGGGTGACCAAATACTCACACCCAAACACCAAGTGTCCCAAATCTACTCAGAGTCTGAACTCCACACAGCTAGAGCTCGTGGATCTGGAGTACCTAGTAATTCGTCGGAGTCCCAATCATCCTGCCCACACTTAGCCCCATGAACACTTAAAGAACCATCATCCCTTCTCCAAGCATCCCAATTGGGATCAGCTCCTGCAGAAACCCCAGGTTCAGAAGTATCCATAGGCCCCAAATCCCCAGACATCTCCGGTGGCTGTGCCCATTCAGTGCCCGCTTCCCCAGCCACCACCTGTTCCTCAGCATCCATCTCCCCATCTGAATCTTCTTCAGAAGATCCCCCATATAGCTCTCTAAGTCGCTTCCTGCGCAACTCCTCCAGTGAACCCTCATCACGAGGGTTTTTTCTTCCTCTTCGAATTCCATCACCATCAACCATAATCCCCGAAGGCGCAGTCACAACAGATTCCTATTCAGGATAAAGTGTCGTAATAATGGTAAAGCAAGTTTGGTATCTTGTCAGGGTTTTCTATTCATAATATTCCTCTAATTTGTGGAAAAGTCATGCAACTATACTTAAGAAAGCATTAAAATTGTAACTTTTTAATTGGACAAAAATCTACTTATCTAATATGTGTGTATTTACAGAAGTAATTTGTTTGTAAATTGAATTGCAGATGGTACTAATTAAAACCACTTACAATAATTATAGGGCCAGATTAAACTGGATGTTTAGTCAAATACTGCAGATTAACTCGTTTAATTATAGCAGCAGCTTTTTTTAAAAAAAACTCCTAGGTGGAGGACAAAAGACTAATACTTAATCTCTGGTTGTTTTATTGCAAGTTTAATGTCATTACAGCTTGCAAAAGCTGTACTTAACAGAATTTAAGTTAATATTATCTGTATTATGACCCTTATTATGATAATATAGTTATACCATAAAATGATGATTTGATTCCTGGTCTTCAAGTTTTCTCACAAAGGATCTAATTTGAATAGATACCAGACAGGCCCCCCAAAAATTAAGGAGCTAAGATAACCTAAATTTAAAAGCACCTATTTGAAATGACCAAATCTAGTTTAAAGTCATGGAACTACAAGAAAGGAGACTGGTTAGTCCTTGGGCAAAATACTGAGAAGTCACAGAAATTCCATAGTCATTATTTTACCTCAAAATAGCTTTCAAGCATTTGGGAGACCTTTGGTTCTCCATCCTTCCCTTTTCCTCGCTGTTCTTCTCAGACTCATCACTAATTCCTGAGACTTTCCACAGCACTTAACACTCTTGAAATAATTTGATAACTTCTGGTGCTTTGCTTCCTTAATGGCAACCCTTTCAGCTTCTCTAAAATGCCACACTGAAAATCAGGAACCCTGACTGAATTGGTTGCTGAAGGAAATAGAACATGGCAATAGTATTGGTATGGACTTTGAAGTCAATTCTGAATTCTGGTGACCCTTTCATAAAGGTCACTTTCGGTGTTAAATATTGCTTGTCATTAAGTGATTATCAAACTTGTAGGTTCTAACAGTGGATCACAGCTAGTGTATATTCTGAATGGAATAATGCCAAACTTCTTCTGAGATGGGCAATTTTTTTCTATGGAGTACATAGCTTCAGGAGGTATTTAAATTAAGCAGGGAGGGAGGAGATACCTTTTTGGTCAGCCATCAACTGAATCAATCCAGGTGATTGATGGGGTGAAAGATATTGCAGTCAAATTGTCCTCACATCTCATTATCTATTTGATTGATGGCAGGAAGGCATCAAATGGGCCCTTGAAAGCAAAAATCAACAATAGATTTGTAAAATACATCTGTATATACTATATGTATTCATAGGATATTTTTTCTTGATATATCCCCCATGCATAGTCATTAATGCCGATTGGAATAAGGGACCCCACACTTTGTTCTTTTCCTGTCCTCTACATTGTCATTCTCTAAAAGTCTGAATTCCACTCCTTGCAGAACATATTATTGTGATTGCATTATTCACTTTGCATTTAGATATGTGCTTCAGATTAATTCAAATCTTCAGGTTGATAAACCTATTATGAATATATTTCTTGAGCTGATAAAAAAACTGGAGCAGTTTAGTTAACAATCCTTTGATGAGAAATCTTTAAGGCTCATTAGTGTTGAAAATGTTTGTAAGAATCAGGAAATGTACCCCCATGAGTAGCTCCCAAAGGAGGATGCTTCATTACCCCGACAGTGTATCATAACTACAAATTTTCAGATCAAATGTTCATTTTCATTATGCATGGGATTGGAAGCTTATTCATTGATGCACTTGTGTGAGCTTTAACTGCACTTCATTTTATCTCTTACTAAGTGGATGATTTATATGCATGCCTACTTTTTCCTGACATAGGTCTGATGATTGCAGTGATCTAAGACTGTTCTCAATTTTCTTAAAGAAAAACAGAAAATCCATCAAGCATATATGCACAGTATGCTTCAGAAAACTCAGACTTAAATCCAATTGTTAGTTCTAGTTAGAGTAGGCTCATTGAATCAGTTTAACCCATAGAAGTTTTGACTTATCAAGTTATCTTTAATTTAATATGTCTGTTTTAGTTCAATTTTGATTTAGAACATGATTTTCCTGAGCACAGTAAGACACCCCCCCTTGTAACTGTATAACCCATATCAACTGTTTGATTTACCTGTGCTTGGTGTGTGTGTTAGAGAGGGGGGTTTCTCTAGGAATTTGTTAGGTCCTCCAGGTGATTTTATAGTGTGCTTTCCCCAGAGGTTATTCTACCATTATACTGGATAATCTAGAAAATTATCAAGAGGATATCTCTGAATCCTACGACATATTTTCATAGCCCATGGTAATTTACTACAAATAATCTCAATATGCCAATAGACAATAACCCATCTGGGCATAACTCCAGTTATAAATTCAGTTGTCCGTCTTTTACCCAAATCATACCTTTAGCAAAGGGAGAATGAAACATTGATATGTCTCTCTTCTAAATCACAGATGTTTGCAGAGAGCTGAAACACTGACAATGTGATTTGTTTTATTACATAAATAATGACACATGAGAAGTTATGTGTCACTTACACAATCAAAATGGCACCATCCATGCATAACACAGGTGGAGTGCTAAATTTAGGGGAAATTCATATTTTTCAGAAATTCTATTAAAAATGAAATTGAAAACAATGGGAGAGAAATGGTTTCTCCAGCTCTGTGAAAACTGCATTCTTAGTGCCCACAGAATCCTGACCATCAGAAGAAAAACAGAAACACAATGGAGATGAGGAATCAAATAAAATATCTCGGACCATGGCTGAATGGCTGGAATACTGAACATGCAATGTTCTGTTGCAGCTCAAACCTCTTACTTTTCACATCAGCAGCAACTGTGGGATATTAATGAGGAAGAGTTCCTTGACTTTTTGAAAGTTAAATGAAACTGAATCCATGCTTGCCGAAGGATTTTGCAGGTTGCTGAGCTTAGCAGATTCTGCAAGCAGGAATGAATGAAGATTACACTTCTTTTATCATCTCATAGACATGCTTAAAATTTTAACTGTTTGCTTGGACAGGAAGATTAACTTACCCTGAGGCTGTTGAAGTGCATTGTAGCTGTTCAAAGTGATTAGCAACACCTGTTTTTAATCCAGAGAGCAGAAAAGGCACTGCAGAGGGTTGTAGAGAGCAGTTTGTAATTCTTTCAAGAATTAAGTGTTCCCCGCACTCAAGTGACTGCTGAATGGGATTTGCAATACTCTTTTACTAAAGGTCACTTTTAAAAAGAACCAAAAGACTTGAATGTTTATTCGGTCCATAGGAAAATTGCATAAAGTGATGGAAACCAGAGTTTGAGAAAGTTACTTTTTAAATTCCACAGCAATTTTCCCATTTCCTTTTGAAGATACACCTTTCATGAGTTCCGGAAAAGGTAACTGGATTGTAAGATCCTCTCGAGTCACTTTTTATTTTCAAAAGATGTATTTCACCAGCTTGAAGACCTGAAGCTCACCGCTTGATGCTCACATTAGAGACTATTTTTATCAACTCTACTGTAGTGGTACTTATGCTTCTGCAGGTTTTCTGCTGTACATTAGTAAGTTTTCTACATGCCATAAAGTGTTATGTCATTTCTATACCTTATAGGAGGGGCTAAGGCCAAGGCATTAATTATAGACAAAAAAAGATAGAAGTGCCATAGAAATATTCAGAAACCATTAAGCCAAGCAGTCGAGTGATACAAAGTGACTGTCCTCACACAAAGTAACCCCAGCACAATGTGTCTGTCAAAACCAAACAATGTGCATGAAAGGAAAGCCAAATATTGTGTGTCAAATGGATTTGGCTAATACATTTTCAGTAGCAAACCTGACATGCAGAAGTTTTTGCCAACTTGACCATGTTGTTGTTTTAATGGATTCATCCATTTTTAGATGAAGACAAAAAAGGACAATTACATAAAAATTTCTCCTCTTGCTTTGAAACAATATGACAAGACCTTTTACGGGGTTGTTAGCAGTTCTATGTATTTAAATTGGATACAAGGAATGCTGAGATTCTGTAGGGAAAAAGATAGAATACAATAGAAACGGATTTGGAAGGGTCCCCATGAGCCATTGAGTCCAACCTCCTCCTCAGTATATGATCTCTAGTTACAGGAAAAAATAGATTTATTGGAACATAGAAGAACTTCGCTTGATAAGTAACATACTTGATTTTGCTGTGTTTTCTGTTTACCAATAGTGAAATATGCAGTATATATTTTGTATGATTACAAACATACACACATTCAGAGAGAGGGGGGGGGGAGAGAACCTTGAAAGTTTGAAATATTATATGGAATGTATATAAAGTTATTTTTAACACAAACCAATAAATTCAAATTCTTCAGATTACAAGAGAGGAGACTTAAATGTTGGAAAGAATGATAATATAAGCTCTTCAGCTACAGAATAACTAGATCAGTGATTCATAAAAAATATAGATAAGACATTAACAAAGACCCATTTCATTACTAAACAATGACTATAAAATATTTACTACCACTTTGGCAAGCAGATTGAGGAAACATATCTCAGAACATCCAAGAGGATTAGAGTGGATTTTCACCAAAAGATAATTAAGGATTAATGTAAGAACTGTTTTTAATATTATTGGATATTTGAAATATTTAAGACAAGACAAAAAGGCTGTCTGGATTTTTCTAGATGCAAAAAAAAAGCATTTGATAACATTTCTGGTTTAATATTACTGGTTTCAAGTATTGAGGAGAATGGGGTTTGGCCTAAAAAGACAATATATTCAGTTCAAAAACTCAGATTTGGTAAATGACAGTATAACAACTCAAAAAAGACAAGGATGTCCCCTCACACCTCTGCTTTCTGATTTTGATTCTGGAAAGTGTATTGAAAGAAATCAGAAAACAATTATACAGACATTCTCCAAGTTACAAACATTCAACTTACAAACAACTCATAGTTAAGAATGGAGGTAAGACAACATGAAGTGAAATTTCATTTGATGGGAAATTTACTCCTGGAAGAGTTATCATGGGGAAAAAGTATCTCCACTGAAGCTTTCTCATCAATCCTTGTTTCCACAACAGCCAAACCTTTCACAATCCAATTATTACAGGAATAGAAAATGAGGTGAGATCTAAGCAGTGGTACAGACAGCAAAGCAAACACCACGGGGATATTAACTCTTTCCTATACTAGCCAAAGCTAACATATATACATTTTTGGCTGTTCCGACTTACAAACCACTTGTGAACAAACCTACAGAACCTATCTTCTTCATAACTTGGGGACTGCCTATATTATATGTGGCTAGAGGGTTTAAAAGTAAAGTACAGGTAGAGGCCCTATGTGGAGTGATAATGGAAAAAAAAATCAATTGGCCTCAATTAAAGTTCTTTTGGGGAAGGGGGGAATCGGGAGCATCAGATCCATATTCTGTATTTGTTAGTTAGTCCTAGTAATTTCCTAGTACTGTTATGTTAGTTTAATTTATCTTTAGTTATACAAGCTCGTATACTAGCTTAAGTACACGATGTTACTTCGGTATATATTTTTCTAATAGGACCATTCATAAAACTGTAAAGTGAACAATGAGTATTTCTAATAAATCATGTCATTAGAAAATATCATTAGAAAATACAAATCTGGGCAATGATGGGTACATAAGCTAGTTATTAATAAATGGTTGTGTTGAGTAAATCTCACCATTTTTACTTCAAATCACACTCTCTCAACCTTGGTGGAACTTGTATTATCACCTCCCCTTTAAAAATACATTTTCATACATGGATTGCTTCCTTGACTGATGAAGAAGTGATGATCGAGGTCTTCAGGGCTGTGGTTTTTGGCTTTATTAGTTCAAACTTCACAGGCCGGGCTGTGGTGCTGGATAGCAGCCAGCTGCAACAAATCGCTCTGACCAAGAGGTCATGAGTTTGAGGCCAGCCTGTGCCTGTGTCTGTCTCTGTTTCTGTTCTATGTTATGGCATTGAATGTTTGCCTTATATGTGTGCAGTGTGATCTGCCCTGAGTCCCCTTTGGGGTGAGAAGGGCAGAATATAAATACTACAAATAAATAAATGATCATTTGATAATGAACGGTATTTGTGCCAAGTTTGTTCCAGATCCATCAAGCCAGGTAGGAGCCTTTGTAGGTCAAACAAACATACTTTGACTTTATTATAAAGAGAGAGGCATTCTTTGGTTGTCATTTTTCCTTTATTTTATTTTCTATTTTTCTGAATGTTTAACACTTTGGCTGTGAATTGCATTATTTGTGTTAAAACAAGCAAAGAGTTTCAAACACCAAAAATAAAAAGGAGGACATCTCTCCTAAAGTTTTTAAACTGATGCTAGTTTGCCACCTGTCCAGACTATTATAGTGTGGATTCCTACATTGGCTGACACATGGACTAGATTATTCTGGAGTCCCTTTCCAAATCTATTTTATTGTCCTATTACCAGGAGCCTAGAGACATGTATTCACATGGGTCTTCTCAACCCATCTGCTAATGTGCGGATTCCCAAGAGAAGATGTCCCTTGTCTCCTAGGGAAGTGCTGAATGAATACTCTAATTAAGAATTTCGGCTGCAATGAAATTCTTCTCGTCTGTACGTGCCAGTGGAGCAGGCTTACACAGATGTTTTCTTCTGCTATTTCTGTCATTGTGGCAGCACCTTTGGGAACTGCTGCAATAACAAAACACAGCAGGAGAGGCTTTCAAGATAATCTTGTATTCAAGAGAGGAAAAGAAATTGGTTTGCCTCTGAATCCAAGTATCTTTTTATGGGCTGGGATAGACATCTGGGAAACCAGATCAACGCAGAGAAATAGAAGAGGAGTTGAACAAAGAGAAGAAACGATGTGCTCTTTACGATGCCCCTCTCTGTCTTTCCCCTAAATAGCATTCCAATATGCTTATTTGTTCCAGATATATGAAGCCTTACCAGCAGATAGAAGCAGAGAGGGAAAACAGTTCTGGACTAAGTCTAGATGCTAGTCTCAGCTAGCAATTTAATGACTTAGTTGGATTTTCAGAAATATCAATGTAACTTTTCAAAAATTATTTCATAGTTTTAGTTTAGTTCAGGTATGGGCAAACTTTGGCCCTCCAGGTGTTTTGGACTCCAACTCCCACCATTCCTAACAGCCTCAGACCCTTTCCTTTTCTTCCATCTGGGAAGATAGAGTGGAATATAAATAACGTGTATTATTGTTGTTGTTATTACTGTTATTATTATGTCACAGTTTGCTCAAGACGATACTCTCCATAGAAATCTACAGAGCTGTTGTGTGGAGAAATAGCAGGAATATCCTGTAAGCATTACATCCTATACCCAAAAATAACCCTTTGAATAGGTCCTGAAGACAAAAATTTGTTGCACGCCTCCTGCCACTGTGGCAATGTAAAGCATGAGGTTGGCTCTAAGGGCTCTATATCACAATGTAAAGTCTAGGGTTGGTCTTAGAGCCAAAGAATGCATGAACAAGGCTTTAAGGTTACAATAATAATAATAATAATAATAATAATAATAATAATAATAATAATAATAATAATATTATTATTATTATTCTTATACCCCGCCCCATCTCCCCAAAGGGACTCGTGGCGGCTTACATGGGGCCAAGCCCGAACACAACAATAAAACAAACCAATAAAACCAATAAAACCAATAATCAGACAATAAAAGCAAGTCATAAAAACCACATACAAGATAAAATGTTAAAACCATGGATAGGTTCGGACAGGAAAAATGTGTCTTAGTTTGGTTATGGGGCAGGTGAAAGGCCATAAGGCAAAACACTCATTTCTCCTAGGCAAAGTACAAATAGTTAAAAATGAGGAAAAAAACCAAATTAATTTTGGAAACAAAGCTACTAAAGAAATTGTCAATAGGAGAGAACTTAATATGTGATGGTGGTGGAGAATTATATTCATTCTATACTGCCGATCTTATCTAGAACGAGCAGAGTGAGTTAGTCAAATAGAACTGTGCCAACTTCATCTTCTGTTCCACAAATTAAAAACTCTGATTTCTCTAACCTTCTAAAATGGTTTTCTTTTGTTTAATTTAGTAGCTACTGAACTGAGCAACCTCCTCCCACAAATGTACCTCAGGTTTTCTCTCTCTAGGAGTCACCCAGTGCATGTCTACTGAAAAGTAAGTCTGAATGTCTTCAGATAAGTGGGCATAAGATTGCATTCTTAAGGCGGGAGAGAAACCCTTCCACATTCAAAATATTTTTAGAAGAATGAAATACATTGTAATTCCCATAACATCAGATATTCTGCCTACCACAGATATTGCTTTAGGCAAAATTCAATGAAAATTCTGTACACAAAAACATATTATATGTAGCATGATGTTTAGGATTGCTTTCTTTAGTTTCACAAGGAAATGTATGCAGTTCTAATCTCAGTAAGAACCACCACATACATGCAACATTTTAAAATGTCCACCATATGGGGTTTTCAAATTATTTTAATTTGCTCTGCCATGTGTGCGTGAGCACACACACATGGAGAAAATGAATAAAAATGCAAGGGAGAGATTTAATGCAAATCTGGAGAAAAGGATTTGAATCCCCATTCAGCAACACTTGCTTAGACTCAGAGGAGAGCACAAGGCAAACCCTGTCTGAGTAAATGTTGTCAAGAAAACACCATGATAACATCAACAGCAACAATGCCAACAACATTGTGCATTAAGATAAGGGTTGCATATGGTCCTTTGTGAGTAAAGTAAAGAGAAATATTCTAAATTAACATATCTCAAAATTTCTCACTTACGCAACAATACACAGGACTACAGACTGCATCAACTGAATCCTTTTTTAAAAAAAATGACTTTTAAATTAAGTTATAGATTAACCCACATAAATAGAATAAAGCCCTTATAACAAGTGTGGGGGCTTACCAGGATAAATATTTATACTCTTCATTGTTAAGACTAATATAGTTATACAGGGCATGTCAGTTTTCATTGGTTACAGTGAAATAAGCCTGAGGTTGTAGAATACAGATATTGCTCTCTGTACAAATGGCTGAACAAACAAAGATCATAATTAGAAAAAAGGGGGTACAGGAAATCACAGTGGGTCACTTACTATTCATTTGGCTTGAGCAGCACATTTGATATATTTTATTTGACTTTCTTTTGCTCAGTTGTGAGAAGAAGGGTATTTATAATTTGACCATGAATAGTTAATCTCCAAAAAGCTGGATGAGTTTTATAGCTTCTGAAATTCCAAATCCTAAGTGGTTCTTTTCAAGCACCCTCTGGACAAAATATGTTTTCAGGAGCATAGATCACTTCTCACACATTGTCAGCACCTGGGTCCATGGTGCCAAGATAGTTTTAGTTTCTTGTAAGTGGGATATGCCTCCCAGTCATATTGCGTCAAGCCATCATTTCCCAATTAGTGGCTTTTTTTTAGTGAGAACAGCCGCAAAGCAATCCAAGTTTCTGCCCATCAATGACATTGTTTTTGGATAGATTTTGCAGAAAGAACGAAAAGATGAAAAGAAAAAAGGAAAGAAAAAAACATTTTTACTTTCTAGTACAGATACAAGGAATTAAACACTACAGACATCCCTAAGTCCTAAAGTTCCTTAGCCCTCCAGTCACTTTGCTATTGGGGCAACTGGACATAGCCAGGGAAGACTACCAAATGCCCAGTGCAATTCTATGCTTGTCTATGTATAAACAAGAACTACTGAATGGAAGAACACGTCTGCCCATATTTTTTCATATATACATTTTTTTACTTTCCCCCTGACATTAAGTCTAGTTGTGTCCAACTCTGGGGGTTGGTGCTCATCTCAATTTCTAAGCAGAAGAGCCAGCGTTGTCCGTAGATGCCTCCAAGGTCATGTGACCGGCATGACTGCATGGAGAGCTGTTACCTTCTCACCGGAGCAGTACCTATTGATCTATTCACATTTGCATGTTTTCGAACTGCTAGGTTGGCAAAAGTTTGGGGCTAACAGCAGGAGCTCACCCCACTCCCCAGATTCAAACTGCCGACCTTTCGGTCAACAAGTTCAGCAGCTCAGTGGTTTAATCCGTTATACCACCAGGGGCTCCATATACAGTTTAATACTCCATTAATAGAGCATCCCATTTCTCTCCAACAAATGAAGCAGTGGCTGCTGTTATCTTCCAGGACAAAAGGGAACTACAGTAAAGAACTCACTTATCCAACCTTGGCTTATCCAATGTTCTGGATTACCCAACGCAGTGTGTCTCCTGCCCAGATCCACAGCTGTTTCTCTAGGCAGCAAGGACTGCACTTTTTCCAGATTTAACTACCAGCAGTGTTGTTACTGCCAGTTCATTTTATGCAATTATATCTTTATTTGTAGTCAATTTGTAGCCAATGTTTATATAGTCAATGTTTTCAATACATTGTGATGTTTTGGTGCTAAATCCGTAAATACAGTAATTATTACATAAAGGTTCCATGTATTGAAATGCTTTTTCTGTTGATTTATTGTAAAACATGATGTTTTGGTGCTTAATTTGTAAAATCATAATGTAATTTGACGTTCAATAGGCTTTACTTAATCCCTCCTTATTATCCAACATTTTCACTTACTCAACGTTCTGCAGGCCCATTTATGTTGGATAGGTACTGTACATCCATGTTGAATTTATGTTTGAAAGTAACTATCCAAGGTGCTGAATCTCTTTGGGGATTCCCAGAATAGCTAGTGGTGGAAAAGAGATTATTTGGCTTTATATTCGCCTTCAAAAATATCATTTTAACATGGAAGTGTATAGATTTCCTGGAGGGTGAAATAAATGCAGACAAAGTGGTAGAACAATGTCTAATATATGCAAAACGAGGCACATCATTGCTAATTCTTTACAACCAGTATGCAGTATGGACATATCAGCAGTTACTGTATTCAAGGAAGCTGGGACTTCAGACAGCAGATGCTGTGGGCAGCAGACTAATCTTAGCAGTTCTTCCTTTTTGCCATTCCCCTCTTTGGAAGAACTATATACAACCAATCAGTTCTTCATTCCCTATCCCCAATATTGCAGTAAATTTAAAATTGTCATCAGCTACCCTTTGAACAAACAGTGAAGGGAAAGATCGGCATTTTGTGGTTTTGTCTCAGGAAGAAAACCCTCTTGACCAGCCCTGCAAAGAAGACAGACCTTCTAATTAATGTTAGCAGGATTGTATAGATACGATACATACTGTGGTCTAAGTCCTCATGATGAGTTATACTGGCATTGTACTTTTTAAAATAAGTATTTCTTTAAAATATTGCTCAAGGGGGTATTTAGTACTTTCTTGTGCAACCCTTTCCCCTAGGCTGCCAAATAGCAATAGGATGGAGCACCAGTGCAATTGCACTCTGGTCCAAACAGTCCATGGTAGAGTTTACAACTATCACTCTTCTAGATCTCCAGCTTAAGTTTGTTCCTGGAGCTTTACACCATCACAATGGCCATTATTTTTTTACTCCATCACATATACATTATTAAAATATCAGTCTCCACTTTTTGCATTCTCACATACACACCACATGCTTTGAAGTCATAATGTTCCAACTGTCCATGTTTCTATTGTGTGGGTATTATTAATTCACCTGCCATCATGAGATTATTTCCCTGTTGGGGGATGGGAAGGTTTATGAGCAAATGGATATTTATCCAAGCTCTGAATGAACTAAATAACCTTGCAAGCATTCATCATTCCTAGGGAAGGATACCACCTGCATTAATGGACAGTTATTATTGCAAATGCAATTGTGTCTGCTGCTGTAAATAGCTTGTTATTGCACCTGGGTAGTAAATATGCTGATCATGGATTACAAAAAATATGTAAGGTGTACTGAAAACTAATTTTGCCTGCACATTTGATCTCTTTGGCACTGGGAGTTAATGTTGTGTAAAGCTGAGTCAAACTTTTATAGATTTTTCATTTGTTGCCCATCTCAGCTGCCATATGGCCATTCTGTCCTTAACAGCAAGTTTTTGTGTCACACTATTGTCATATTCAGCATTTTCAGCAAAGAAGTTGCATGAGTGACAGTAAAGGCACCAGAAAAGAGTCTTAAAAGACAGTATACTGTACTTCAATAGCCACGTACTTCCAACTTTAATGATTCAGTCCTATGTATATGCTTGATAGAAGATGTGTTCCACTGAATTCAATAGTATTTGGTCTGAAGGATATTTGTATAAAATCATCCAATTATCAGAGTAGAGGGGTTGTTTTATGTTTCTTGATTTATTTTCAATTCATTTTCAAATTGCATAATGCAAAATATGCTCATTCATTATATGGTGTAATTACATTACTTTGGCTTCGATTGAACCTCATCAGACAGGGTGAATTCAGTGTCCTAGGATGTTTTCACCCCATCTAGATTATGGAAACCCACACCAGAAATCATACAAGGTTGTGTGAGTTCTGGCAGAGGCCTTGCCCCCAACTGTGGTGAAAGTGTGGTTAGATGCTCCCCTTTCCCAACACAGGAGGCTTTCCATATGGGGACAACATTGCCATCACGGGGAGACCTGTGATGGCAATGTGTTCCCCATATGATGGGGAAAGCATTGTTGATAGGAAGCTGTACTTGGGACGACAGATTTGCCCCACTGCTTCCTCCTTCTCCCTGGATGCCCTCAAAACACAAACCTCCCAAAATCCTCTTTGGGATCTAGAGAGGCTTTCCTGAAAAATGAAGTATGGAGGGCTGCCAGGGAAGGGGAAAATATCCAAAATTACACTTGAATCTTATATTAGCATTGTTCAAATGCACTAAAACAAAATGCTCAGGGTTTATTGCAAGGTTTTTGTTTGTTGCAGCCACTACTGGTGCCAGTTTCCTGGTTAGAAGCCTCTGGGATAAAGTTCCGACTATGTTTTTTGTGACTTATTTTAAATTCTTCATCAGGAAAGAATTTCAGTCTATGAATTTCTTTTCATTTCCCCTCCCTGAAATTATAGCTTTTCCTTCATGATGAATTTACATGTTCATGACATTGGGATTAAGGACGAAACATCTTTTAATTAAATGCTTTGAATGTGATTTTTGTGCTTCTTGGCAGGGGGTTGGGCTGGATGGCCCATGAGGTCTATTCCAACTCTATGATTCTATGATTCTTTGATTCTACGATTCTATGAAATAGAAATGTTCCATCCTATGACTTCTAGTGAGCTCTTCTATAGATGTTTACTCTAAATATTGCCTTCTATGATCTTTAGGCTTCTGTATTTTGGCTGAACCTCAGTCTGTTTCTGCTGGCCCATGTATCCATTTTTGTGGGCTTTCTGAAAATGGGTGGGTATCATAACCAGACAATACAGCCAGATCTGGCCATTGGTGGCAATGGGGAGGCTCCCCTTTCTGTCATTTTAGGCAATGGGATCATTTGCCTTTATATCCTTCATTAAGACCTGGATTAAAAAGCATCAGAGTTAAGATACCACTCTTTCTGCAATCCTTTCCCCTTTGGCCTGTAGAGGACACCTGGGTTTAAAGAAAGGGCTTAAGATACCACTCTTTCTGTGATCCTTTCCCTTCGGTCTGATGTGGACACTTGGGTTTAATGCTTTGTTAGAGCTGTTTCTACTCAAGAGGAGACAGGCATACAGGTACTTCAGGCGTGCATGGTCTCTCCCTGCAAGCAGCTTTCCAAGGCATTTTAAAAAGACTTCCCACTTCCCAGGGAAGAAAGAGCGATGACCTGGAGCTATCCTACCCTGGGTTTCCTTTAAAAGGCCCTCTATTTCCTCTTAATTTGCACTCCCTGCCTGGAGTGGTGCCTCCCCCCCCCCTTACGCCTTTCCCCTTTGGTTTTAGTGCTTCCTTAAAGCTGATTCTCCTTTCTACTCTAGAGGAGAGGTAACTTTATTGCCTTGGGTTTTGTGATAATTTCATGGGCAAGTAGAAGCCTGGAACATATGGGAGTTGTGCATCTGCCTTCATTGAACTACGGCTGAACTCTGCACCTTTTGATATTTAACAATCTCTAATTTAAACCTACACATGTTTTCAAACCTCAAGAAACCAGGATCTCAGGTTTCAGGTCACTCTTTTAAGTTTCTGGGGTTTTAAAGACAACTGGCAACCTAAGAAACTGAGTTGGTGTTGAAACACATCCAGAGACCAGACCACACATGCATATTAGGAACATCTCAAATGGAGCTCAGTTGGATACACAGGGCAGAAAACATCAAAGGATTTAAAAAGGGTGGAGGAGAGACATGACCCTTAGGTAGCAGAAACACAGTAGGGAACAATAAATGCCAGAAGATGTAGGATTCCACAGTCAAAAATAGCTTTCTTTCCTGCTCTTTCTTTTACTATTAAAATAACTAGGGAACTAGATTTTCTACCATCCTATAATGTCAGGACCCATGTTTCCCGGGCCTTCACATTGGCGCCAGGAATCAGGCCCCTGACATTCCCGCACATTCCTGGACTGATAAGCAGGCCGGGGCCGGCCTTGAGACACCAACGGACAAAGGGGTTTTTTGGCGGGCACTATGCGCGGGTTTTTCACCGAGTGGGAATTGCATGTTTGAATGTGGGAGGAGGGTATATAAAGGGACCCGAGGGCATCACCCAGCACTCTTGGCTTCTTATGCGTCAGTTATCCTTCAGTAAACGTTCACCTTGTTTACGCACCGGTCTCGCGTCTTCATTCTCGAGCGGCTGGAGTGAGCTGACACTATAATATTCTTGACCTTCCATCTTTTTATTATACAGCACAATCCCTATATCAACATGAAATACATTCATCAATTTACCATGAAAATGTAGATAATAGCATCAAAATAAATAAACTCCACAGAACCACACCATACAATTGCATTGGATAACCCAGAAAATGTCATGTTTCTTCAAACATGGCTATATGAAATCATGGCTACAAGTTCTGCAAATGCAGGGGTTGCATTGTAGTTGTAATCATTCTTGAAATTAAAATTGTGTTATATTTAATATTGAACCTCCTTGAATCAGCCCACTCCCCACTAAATACACACCTTGAAACTATTTATGAATGTCTTACATACATATGCGCTTATATCACTTTGTAATTGTAGTGATGTCCCCTACTTCCTTGGAACAGGAAACATTTGTCTTCCTTGATTCAGAATTAAGCCCATAAAAGCTGCACTAGTTTAAAAAAATAGAAAAGAGCTCAAGGTTGTTATGTGTTTTCCGGGCTGTATGGCCATGTTCCAGAAATATTCTCTCCTGACGTTTCGCCCACATCTATGGCAGGCATCCTCTGAAGATGTGGGTGAAACATCAGAAGAGAATACTTCTTGAACATGGCCATACAACCAAGAAAACTCACAACAACCCTGTGATTCCAGCCATGAAAACCTTTGATGACACAGAAAAGAGCTCAGTTAATTTGGAGTCCGATTTCAATCTAATCCATTTGGGAACACAGTAAAACATCAATAATGTTGGCATAGGGATTGCAGCAGTGCTGTTTTGACATTAAGGGCCTCTATCTCTCCAGATATAGATGTAGACATAGGTATAGATTCAAGGGTCAGTCTACTTAGATCTGATTGATTCAGTGGTGGAGAGTTAAAATGTTGTAGACATTTGTCAAAATATTTTCTCCTACAAGCATCAGGCCAGTAAACAGGGTGGGTCAATATAAGTACTCTTCACATTCATGTGTGGGTTGAAAGTAATATGAATCTGAAGTGAAAATAAAATGGGTTCTCCTCACAAAGACTGTCGAAGTGAAATAAATATCACTTTTCAAATGCACTAAACTAATTTGAGAGTTTATTTCCTCCGACAAATACTCAAATCAGAGTTCACACTCTTCAAAAGCTTTCTCTTCAAATAATTCTCTTTGGCATTATCAACTTCGTTTAGTCTGCTTCAGCAACTTTTATTAAAGTAGAACAGACACTTCAGCTGGCCTCCCAAAAACCACTTATTTCAGGGTAATCATCAATAAGTGACACAAACATTCCAAAGAAAACGTTTTCAGCAGGCATAGAGAGGATTCACTGGCTTCAGTTGCTGCTGCAGTACAAAGCAGTATACACTTGGGAATCTTAATACATATTTTAAGAAGACTTTCATTTAACTTCTGCATATTCAAGGATGTCTCTTGATAGGCACATTCAGTTTTGACTGAAGAGCTGCAAACTATAAACATATACACATACCGTCATGAATGCATACACATATTCAGAACCACTCCTGCCATTAAGGAGAATGGGGTAGTTCCCTCAGGTAGTGGATTTCGAGTATTGTGAAATTTGGAAGATATTAGACATCCCAACCCCCCAAAATTAGTCTTTTGGTTTTTAGGCATATTCCTAGAGTTATTTGTGGTGCTGATTCAGAAAATTGCATTGGCTAGACTGCATCAGTGCTGGGTTCTTAGATAAGGTTATCATTTTTTTATATGGGTGAGCAGTTGAAAACTGGTATATGCCATATGTTCTATATCTCAAAAACTAGAGCTGATAAGGGACAACTGGTGCAATTCCTGGAATGAGTAGGTTAAAATATACCCAGAAACTGGTCTAACATTTGAGGCACCAAAATGTGAGTTGGCCAGTGTTATTTAAGTTGTTTGTTACTGTTGTATTGTATTTTTACTGCTAAGAATGGGAATAAGCAATTGTGTAATGCTAGGCTTCATGTGTTGATATATGACTCCACGGAAATTAGGAATCATGTACAAAAACTCAAATAACAAATGTTGGAAATGTGGTTTACAAGAGGGCACCTTTTACCACATGTAGTGGACCTGCAAAAAAGCCATGGATCTCTGGAGAATGATACACGGGAATGTCAAAACATCCTCAATATGAAGTTCCAGAATATTTCTTATTAGGAATTAATGATACAGAATTTGATTTGGATAATAATAAAGATATTCTATTGACTTATTTGACAACCTCCGTGAAGATAATCTATGCCAGATACTGGAAAACAGAAGAAGTTCCATCTAAAGAACAATGGCTGGATAAAATGTTATAAATGTTAGAAATTATGGACATATATCGACTAACTTTTTTAAATGAAAAAACACATTGGAAGACCAATTAAATCAACGGACTGGGGCCTTTTTAAAGAATATATGAATATGTAACCGAAAATCAGTGTGATTCTCCTAAAGACTTTGATAGACTTTGAATTATAGTAAGGAAGACCCGATAGAAGCAAACAGGATAAGAAATGTAAATTAACCTATACAGGATACAGAAGAAATAATAGAAGGAAAGAGCTAGAAGAAAATGAATGGAAGACCAACCCCCTCCTCTTTTACCTTGTTCCTTAATCTCACCAAGTCCTTGTTTCCTCCCCTCCCCCTCCCTAACTCCTACCTTTCCTACATCTCAACCCTTCCCAACTATCCTTAGTTGCCCTTCCTCTTTTCCTAAAGCATCTTTTATGTATTTTTGAAAGTGATCTAATAAATATGATTTTTTTTAATGTTTTTGGGCTATCCTACCCTGGGCTTCCTTTTAAATGTTCTTGGGCTGGTCCTACATACATTTTGGCATACAAGGATGAGAAAATTAGCATCTATTAAAAGGTGGGTAGAGACAAAGGTCACTCACCCCTTCCATAACAAAAGAAGTCCTCCTGTTATTCGAAGTGGGAAAACTGGATCTCTGGTGTGAGATTTCTGAGGAAGATGCTTTCTTCTTTATTTTTTCAGTGTTCCAGAGGGAGAAGGATATTCCAATGCTGGTAGTATCCAATGCAGCAGTGGTGATGGCGGGGGTAATTCTGCAACTTAACTGGTCACTGGACTCTGGGGAAAAATAGGTAAGATCCCGGTTTTGTGAGACTTAAGAAGAGATACAACTAGTTCCCTTTCATTGAACATCTCCAAGTTAGCAAAACCCAAATTATGATTTATTACATTTTCTCTTTCAAATAAACAAACAAATAGAATACTAATGGGGGCATTAAGCACTGAAGGGCAAAAATGAATATTAAAATGAGAAGCTTGGCAAAAAAAAAATGGCAATGATCACCTGGATGAAATAAATTGCACTGCCAGCCATGATATTAGCTGGCTGTTAGATGTGGCTTTTTCATTCTCTCTTTGTTCAAGTTATTGCTAGAGAAGGATTACTGTGCAAATAAAAGCTAGTGGGGTTGACAGTACAGAATGTTAAAACAAATCATGATTTAGAATGAAATGACTTGTAGTTTTACTTAAATGGCAACAAAGCAGTCTATTTTCCAACTTAGTATAAAGCATGCCATGTTGCTTGTTATTAAAACAGCCAAATCCCAGTCTCAAGAGGATTTTTGTACCATGAAGAATTGTACCAATAAAACAATGAGAAAAGTATAATCTATCCCATTGTAAAAAAAAAAGTATTGTGTCTGCAGAAATATAAAAGGGAAAATTATAAACCTCTCAGTAGGCACTCTCATTTCACCAGTGGCAAGTGCTTGTTGAATTCACTTATTTTAAAAAATAATTTATGTCAATGTAGTTCATAAAAACTAAATATCAAAATCAAATGTGATTTAAGCTTGAACTTTCTGAGCTGGACGTCTGCAAGCACAGACTATGAAACCCTTAACAGCCTGGAGCTAAGATATATGAAGGACTTGCTTTTCTCGTATAAACCTGCCTAGACACATATAGTAATGTTTATTATTTGCACTGCTTCTTTTAGCTTGTATATTGTCTAGGAAGGGTTCCATACTTATAAGAACCAGGAGTAAAACAGTGTATCAACTAAATGAACAAATGATTTGAAATAATATTCAAAAACCCAATGCCTTCTGAGGATAGATGGTAACAGCTAACTTTAATAAAAGGGTACAACATCTTTAGAACATAAAATGAGATATTCATCTAGCAGCTAAGGTGTTATCATTTAGAACCTCAATGAAGATCAGATTATTTTCTTGAGGGTAGAATTGATTCTACCTATTCAATTTATACACAGAGCATATCATAACAAAAGCTAGATTAGTCACAGAAGAAAATACATAGAAATTGGAGGAAGGAATAGCAGCACCTTTGAAATATACACATAATACTAGGTGAAAATAGCAAAATCCTGGAAGCATTATTAAGAAAAATCAAAGAAGAAGAAGCAAAAGCTAAATAACAGCGGGAAATTAAAACAAAAACAAAAATAATGACAGATTATAGGCATAATTTTCAAGTAGATTATGATGACATCAAAATAGTCAAAAGACTATACATGAAATCAGAAGACTGAGACTTGGAAGAGCAACTATGAAGGAACTATATAAATTATTCATTAAATACCAAGGCCAGGATCATGCATGTCATCATATTTCCAGTTTCTACCTTGTTTCCCCAAAAATAAGACATCCCCAGAAAATAAGACCTAGTAGAGGTTTTGCTGAATTACTAAATATAAGGCCTCCCCCAAAAGTGAGACCTAGCAAAGTTTTTGTTTGGAAGCATGCCCGTCGAACAGAACATCAGAGCATGCAGGATCAGTAAGAGTACATACCATAGATTGTTGTACATAGAAATAATGGTAGTAACAAGAAATTTTTGATAGGATTCAGAGTTTGTCTGGTTATGCTGGTTTGCGATGACAACTACTGTACAGTATATAATAAATGTTCATTTTTTTTGTTTAACAATAAATGTGAATTCTTCTTCGTGGAAAAATAAGACATCCCCTGAAAATAAGACCTAGTGCATCTTTGGGAGCAAAAATTAATATAAGACACTGTCTTATTTTCGGGGAAACACGATATGTATGATTGTGCACCTGCACAGTGGAGAAAGTTGGAAAGAAGAAAACCAACTCATTCAAAAGGTGTGGTGGAGGAGAGTTCTCTAGAAAATGAATTGCCAAAATGTTCAGAAAATACAGCAAGTCAAGAATGGGCACTCCCTTAGAAGCTAAACATCACAAAATTGAGGATATCATACTTTTGACATACAGTAGAGTCTCACTTATCCAACGTTCTGGATTATCCAACGCATTTTTGTAGTCAATGTTTTCAATACGTCATGATATTTTGGTGCTAAATTCGTAAATACAGTAATTACTGCATAGCATTGCTGTGTATTGAACTACTTTTTCTGTAAAATTTGTTGTATAACATGATGTTTTGGTGCTTAATTTGTAAAATCATAACCTAATTTGATGTTTAATAGGCTTTTCCTTAATCTCTCCTTATTATCCAACATATTCGCTGATCCAACGTTCTGCCGGCCCGTTTACGTTGGATAAGCGAGACTCTACTCTATTGTGATACAACACAGTTTGTTAGAAAGAGTAATAGTGTTTGGTTAAATGGAAAGAAAAAAAGAAGCCTACATTACAGACTCAGTCAAAGAAGGCAATAGTCCTGGTTTGCATGAGTTAAGCAGGGCTGCTGATGAATAGATATCTTCAAAGTTTGTCATTCGTAAGGTCACCATATATTAAAGCATCAAATGATGCAGGGCTACTTCAGTGGGGATCCATTGGACTCTGTACTGGCAACATGCCAGCAGTGCCGAGAAGCGGAGGCTCATAGAAGAAACTGGGGAGGATGTGGGAAGAAGCTGAGGCCAACAGAGAAATGTCATGGGAAGGGTTTTCCCTGCTGTCCCCCAGCTTCTGGACCCAAATGTGACAAGGTCCTTGATGACAAACAATAACAATTGTATTTGTTGCTACTTTTGATGTCTGTTTTGAAATTTCAATGTTGTTTTCAGTTTGTTAGGAGGATTTTATGATCTTCCAATATATTAAGAATTCCATGATGGAAAATATCTTGCATAAATACATTGGAACTCTTTGGTGGTATATTTATTTATTTATTACAACATTTATATCCCGTATAAACATTTATATCCTGTATATCATTGCAGGCTGCTGGATAAGGTCTCAGCTTGTCTGGCTCTGCCACCCAAACAACAGCCTAAGTTTCTCCTGGTCCCAGTCTTGTTTACTAGGCTTCTCAGCCTGTTCCAGATATTTTAGTTCCTAATTTGCCTTGTTGATCTTGATCTCAATTCTCATTAACTGAAGGCAGCAGGAAAAAAGGCCAGGAAAGCTGAGAGACTCAGAAAATAACAGTCATCATGACGGTGCACAATCCACATCATAATAAGAAAAAAACAGATCAACTGGAATGGTTTCTAGGTTTTCATTTTTCAGTTCTTGCCAAGAAAATAAATTTCTAGTTAATCCAATTGCTTAGCTGTCTTTGTCTTGGTTTGTTCAGTTTAATAGTCACCTTGTAACAATTTTTCTCAGTGTGATACACAAAATATAACCACCTGAGCCACATGCATGAATTCAAAAAGCAGCATAATCATAACATAATCAAATTGAAAGAAAATAGAGGCTACACATATGGCGAATATTGCCATAAAAGAAAAATTAACTAGGTATAACTATTATAGAGCACATTATTGAAGCATAATTAATTTTAGTTTAACAATCCAGTGGGGGTTAAAAGGTTTTTAAATGGAGCCAAAGGGATGTAAACTATATGAACTGCAGATCTTTCAGGGTGAGCATCCTAACTGGACAGCTACTGCTCCAGGAGTTCTTTCCTGTATATCTGTTTGATGAACATCAACATAAGATGTCACCTGGAACAGAAAACCCAACCAACTTCATAATGTATTTAGTACATTTATAGAAGTAATGCTCCCTCAAGTGGTGAAATACATCTGTTTGTAATAGCACAGATGCACATATTATTATCCCGTTTTTTTCTCAATATGGAACTCAAGGCAGCTTACCACAAATTACAATAAACAGAGTATATTATAGAGTTATAAATTCACAGGATGTTTTAAAGCAATTGAACTATCATAAAGCTAAAAGCTGTTAAAATCAAAAAGATCATATCTGTTCTTGGTGACAACTGCAGCAACAAGAGAAGGATCAACTAAAGTTCAGCATATTATACAAGCCCTGTTTCTCCTTTTAAAACATTATTTCAGGGTAATGTGGTTGTGCATGCTGGCCACCTGACCCCAGTTATGACACAAGACAAGTATAGGTTGAGGTAACAATGTTATTGGTTATATCTGAAAATAGGATGAGCAAACACACATGGGTCCTGGATCACCACATTTGTAAGCCTGAGTGCTGAAAGTGATGATACTACAAATGTGCCTCTGATCAACTCCTAAGGGCTTGCCCAAGCTAAATATGCCCAAACTGGAAATGGGGACAGGCTCCAGTTCCAGGCTGCGACAGACTACCTTCCTCAAACATCCCCGTCACTCACAAAGATCTCTGAGCTGAGGGATAACAAGCCAGAACCAGATCGAGGGCCTATGCCAACCACCCCCATGTTTGACAGTATGCGATATATGGTGAGCTTTAATGTGGATTTTGTGGCTTTCACATTTTTGTTTTGCTTCTTTTTTTTACTTTTATGAAAAGTAGCTGATTTGTATAGTCACTGAGATCCATTAAATTTCCTACTATTCGGAAGATGAAGAATACAAGGCTACCATACTTTGGTATATTTGATGTGAATGTCCAATTATGTAAAAGACTGATTCAGTTGAGTTTTCCCATAAGATCACTTGGACTGGTACACAATTGGACACTTATGGAAAACACTCACTTCACAAGTACAATAGTACTTCTGTTTGCTTGAACTGACAGCTGAAGAACCATATCACTGAATATACCAACAAAGCACTACTTAAACATAGTTTTTAATGTTAAGATGACCTATAAAAGTATCCATTTTCTGACACCTTTAAGAAAACCTGCTGCTTCTTCTAGACATGAAAGGTTTGTTTGTGAAATGTTTCCCTTTTTACTTTCAGGAGACTATCCTAGAGACTAAGGAAAAGAAACAAAGGCATTGGCTTTCAAGTGTTTGCTTTTCTCAAATCTCCTAGATGAGGTTAGATTATTATATTGCTGAAACTTTACTGCTGTTCTACTGGGAAATCTTCTAACAATTCAATTAGACAATCTAAATGGGGTCAAATATCTTTCAGAAGTGTCTTCCCTCAGGGAAGGAAATGGAATCCTTCACTTATTACATTGTGTTTGTGCTAGTGAAGGATATCCAGAAATGCTCAAGAATCACTCTGAGAAGAGGCAGGAAAGAACAAACTAAAGGGGAGTGAATGTGTGTTTGTGTAACAGGCAGTGAGAGAAAGTCACACAGGCAGATTCATCATATATCTGAACTGAAATGTTTAATGCTTCAAATAAAGGACAAAATAGAAATCGTCTCCCTATTGCATGCAAAAAAAGCCCTGAAATTGCAGTTCGGTTTTACTTCAAAGCTGAGGATAAGGTGGTATCCTTCACCATATTTAAAGCCATTAAGCTAGTAGATTTGTAGGAGAGGTCATGTGTTACCCAATGGAAGGAATTGGGACAGAGAGCCATGTAGAAAAGCATGACCAAGGGCATGATTCTGCCTCTGCTCCAACATCTACCTAATGTTAGGCTGACCCTATATCTGCCTGTATGGAACAAAGGTACAAATCATATAGTCCTCCAAATATTGTTGGACTACAAGTGTATTTCAGAATTTTATTATTACCCTGTTTTCCACAAAATAAGACCTACCCCGAAAATAAGACCTATCATGATTTTTCAGCATTAGATATAGCTTGATTAAAAAGTCAATTTGAAAAAACAAGACTGCCCCTAAAAATAAGCTCTAAAGCATCTTTAGGAGCAAAAATTAATATAAGATCCTGTCTTATTTTGGGGGGAACAGGGTATGTTCACAGACCAGAAGTGTAAAACTTTAAAATAATAAAAACAGAGGTTCTTTTAAAAAAATCTGTTAACATTAAGACCAGAAATTCACAACATTAAAAGCAGAAAGTCCATAATATGGAGTCGATCTACACAGCTTTATATATGATGCTTATAAAATCTGTTGGTATGGATTCTAAAACGAGTAAGATAAAACTTTATCTGCTAAAATCATCCACAAACTGCTTCCTTATTTTTATAGCTGCCGCACAAAACTTAGCTACTCTATAAGTGATTGATGGATCCCTATCCTCTGTAACAGGCATGGGCAAACTTTGGCCCTCCAAGTGTTTGGACTTCAACTCCCACCATTCCTAACAGCCTCAGACCCCTTCCTTTTCCCCCTCAGCTGCTGTGGCTTTCTCCTGTGGGACTAAGTATCAAATTGTCATCACTGCCCATCTTGTATTCCCTTTATAAGCAAGAAAAGAGGATGCAATATCAATACTACACCTCAGCAGTTGCAGCTGCCTTTGGAAAGAAGCCATTGTTTCAGCTCCAATAGCTTTCAAAGTCACTTTAGTCAGAGTAAATGACAAATAGGTACAATTTTTCTGCAGCATCTGAGGATATGTGAGTATTAAAGTATATTGGCACATTCTTCCCCTTTGTCATCTAAGGCAGAGAAGGAAGCAAACACAGATTGCAATATTAGGCAAAGAAATTCATCTCTTTGGACTTAATGACACTTATTTCTGAGTCATAGGACAGAGTGTAAGCCTTTTGTTCGGGATACACATGGCCGAGACTAAGCAAATAATATGGAGGAGAAAAGTTAGCCAACCAGTCAAAACAATATCTGCAGGCTTCTATTAAAATAATATCCTTTCTTTAAGAAAGAGGATATTTAATGGTATACCTGCTACACTTCACAGGCATGTCATTGTGTAAATGCAGTCAATGTATAAACTTTTTATTATGTAACCAGCAGCTATAAGCAGGCCAAACAGCCTTACAACTGCATATGACCCCCCTCCCCCCAACCTACCTCTTAAAATAGTGGCACTCCAATCAAAGGGTTCTCAAAGCTCTGTAGATTGAAGAAAATAGTGACTCTGGTTTTCTTACAGTCATGGAACACATTGAGATGGGCAACTGGAGAAAACCTCAGGGTCCTGCAGTGGCTGTTTGTCTCCATGTGACCTATAAGTTTGGGAGCTTGATTTTGCTCTGTAACAAGCACTATGTTGATGTATAGGTATGCCCTGATCTAGCCTCCTGCCATTTCATAGATCCTGAGGCTCTTTCCAGTACTCATATGAATTATTCACCATTTTATATAATAGATGCCATTTTATTATGCCATTGTAAATCATGGGACATGAACATTCATGGATTTTGTTATCCACATAGGATCCAAGAACCAAGTAAAGGTAAAGGTTTCCCCTGACGTTAAGTCCAGTCATGTCTGACTCTGGGGGTTGGTGTTCATCTCCATTTCTAAGCCAAAGAGCCAGCGTTGTCCGTAGACACCTCCAAGGTCATGTGGCCGGCATGACTGCATGGAGCACCATTACCTTCCTGCCGGAACGGTACCTATTGATCTACTCACATTGGCATGTTTTCGAACTGCTAGGTTGGCAGGAGCTGGAGCAACAGCGGGCACTCACTCTGCTCCCGGGATTTGAACCTGGGACCTTTTGGTCTGCAAGTTCAGCAGCTCAGCGCTTTAACACACTTTGCCAGCGGGGCTCCAAACCTGAGTGGATATCAAGGCTTACAAAACTGTCTTAATTCTGTTTATTTTTTATCTATCATCTTGTAATGGATGTTGTTATGGTAGGGATGTGGACAATGCCTAGCAACCATACTGTTTTTGGTTCCATTTTCGGGAAAATTCCAAAACTGAGCGGGGGTGCTGTTTTTGTTCCAATAAGATTGGTGCCAATGGGGCTCATTTCTCCATCATGTTTAGGCTTATCAGGATGAAACTTGCCTAACTTATAGGTGGCATATACACCTACAAGTGTGCCAAGTTTCAGAATGTTTCACCAATCCACTGAGTTTGGGGAATTTTTAAATTTTTTACCATAACATTTTTTTGTAAAAAAAAAAAAAAAAAAAGACAAGCGGATGTTCAGGGAATTGAAGTACCGGTCAGCACATGCCACAAGATGGAAGGATAATGGACACAATCAACCAGACCTCTGATGGGCTGAAAAAGAAATGTGAGAAACAGAGAGAGAGAGAAAAAAAAAACCTCAACTGCCATCATGCCCTGGGAGGGAGGCACATTGCCTGTGCCACACAAAGTGCTGCAGGGAAAGAAAGTTCCTGGTGGAGTCTTCTCTGTAGGAGAGGTCTAGGGAAGCCTTCCCCTCTCTCTCTTTTTGTCCTTATTTGTCTCAAGCATGTGTTCTGCTGGGGGGGGGGGTCGAGAAGGGATAGAGGAGGCTGCTGAAAGGAGGAGCCACCACCACCAGACACCCGCTCTTGCCTGATTTGTGAGGTTGCTCACATGCTCTGGCCTTCGCCTCAGGTAGAGTGCCCCTCAGCCCTATCGTCCCATCAGCTGAAAGATCTGGTTGCTTGTGATCCTTTCTGGTTAAGGCTTCGGCTGTGTCTTGCCCGGTCCGTTTTCAGTGATCCAGCTGCCGGATCACTAAGTTTTCCCAAATCCCACCAAACATAATTCTGCACACCCCTATTGTAGGGTATTGTTGTACAAATAATTTTATTTATATTTTCTGTACACTGCCCCAAAATCTGAATGGCAAAAGGATGAAACAGAAATATTTAAAATAAAAATTATATTTGTGTTGATTTTAATATACAGTTGCCACAGGCATTCTTTAAGGAGCACATTTTACAGCACCATATAAGTTTAATTGAGAATAAATACAGCAATATGCGTAGATGAATAAAGAGAACTTCTCATGTGTTTCATTATGGGATAAATTGTTCCACCTTCATCAAAGACTCAAGTGCATTGCCACCCAGCCAAAGTTAGAACTTTTAATTTCTTTTTATTTCACTGGAAGTGATCTAAATTACTGCAACTTCAATACTTACAGAGAAAAAAATGGAATTTAGTATGCAGCTTGCATCTGAGCTTTATTGTGTTCTTTGTCAGCTTTAAAAAGGCCAGTTCAAGGAAACATGAAAACCGTATTTTGCTAAATATCTTCATTCCATCTCTAAAAGATAGTATTGCCTTGGTTATTTCTTTTATTCTCCTGGAGGAATATCATGGAAAAGTTTTATTATATATGCAGTGGTGTGTGTTCTTTGTGTTTAGGAGTTATGTCCACTGCTTTAAAGCAATCATAGTAGCTGTGTTGTGTTGCTCAAAACATTATTTAGCGCTACTACAAAATATCTATATCCTTTAGGGAATTACATTAAAATGCTGAAATCACTGGACAGGCTAGCAAAAGGATACAATTCATGGTGATCCATAAAATTCTTTACGAGATTTTTGTCTGTACAGCTTTAAAAAGGTTCAGCCTGTGTTTCTGTCTGGTTTCTTTGAATCGTTGCTTGCTGAGTCTCTTGCATATGTCCATTGTGTATGTGGGAGAGGAACAAGATGTGATTGAGGAAGATAATCTTTCCCCCTTGCTTGGCTGTTGATGTGGTCAATATGCTAGCTATCCGACTCCACTGTATTTCATGACATGCCTTGGAATCAATCAGCTATGTGAATTGTTTTCAGTGGGTGGGACCTAACACATGACCTCAGAGGAAGCTGTTTCCCTCTAAAATGCTGGCAGTGCTGTCACTGCATTCTCTACCCACATTTGTTTCACACTTATTCTTTCATTACTGAGAAAGCTGAAGGGAATGATAATAAAATGTGTCCACATTCAGAAGTGTCTGCAGCAATACATGTGTTTGCCTTTCTTATAGCAATTCATTTCATTTCATTATTTGGCATTTCCATCACTTTTCATTCCAGGCACTCAAGGCATTGGCAGACACAACCAAGGCTCATCTCTATGCACCCTTCTAAGGGATCTTCTGAGTAGAAATTGAGATATCACTTCAAAACTTCAGACATTGCTGGAGCCGGGTATGTTTTTTTTCATAATGCAGACTGACAAAATGGATTATAGTACTACTGACCCATGCCATTATGTTCCTGGTATCCCTCCAGTACCATTTGATGTTCTCCAAGCAAGTGACATGAACTGTGGTATCAATCAACCCAGCATGTGGGCTGTATGGTAAAGACTGGAACCTTTTTCTGTGCTATGTCAATATCTGAACTATAGTTACTCGAGTATAATGCATTGCCAAATTTGAAGTGTACATTAGATTTGATGGCACATTAGAATTGTGCACATGAACCCACCTGGGTGAAAAGGCCTGGAGGAACCCAGAACCCCAAAAGCCAGACAAGAAGTTGGGGGAGACACATAGAGGCTGTTCTTAGGAGTGGCGACAGCCTTGGGGCTCCATGGAACATGGAGAAGAAGAAGAAGTGCCTGGCTGGTGACCCAGTCATTCCTGCTGCTTATCCTTGGATTCTGCCTTTTGGGTGGCCCTTGGGGCACCTCACCTGCCCCTACTTCAGCTCAGCCTCATGAGGTTCCCAACTAGTCTCATTCACAAGGCCTTCAAAACCTCTTCCTCTGTTTTGAAGGTCTCATGGATAATGCCAATTTGGAATGTTGTAAGAGTTAATTGCCCTTGGCCTGACGGAGAGGCATGGCTACCCAAATGGCCTCATTCATGCTGCCTGCCACCCTGATATTCTATGCCTGCAGTGTTGGGTGCATTACATTCAAAGGCAAATCCATTTTTTGTAAAGTGCACCTTCAAAATTGAGGTGTGCATTACATTCAATGGTGCACTGTACTAGAATAATTACAGTACTTGTAATCTATAGAAACAGAGCATATTTGTCACCCATATCTGTCTATATGCAATTTTTGAACATCTGTCATGGATGCTATTCCATACTGTATTCACACAGCTCCTACAATATGTCCTCAGGATTTATTTTTCCTCATTATATTTGGGACAATATAATGTCTTTATTCATACAAAAATATACTGGCCAACTGAAATGTAATTTACTGAGTGAAAGATAAACAGATGATTTTCTCAAAAATTCTATATGATAATTTACACCAGAACTGCGTTTGGAGGAATAAAACTGTCCTCCATTTGGACATTTAATTTGGTTTCATGGTTTTATAATAATAGGGTCACATTTGTGTATGTGTGCATGCAACTTAGTCGATTTCAGTCCAAAGCTGGTTAGTAATAGTTTGAAAGTTAAATTTTTAGTTATGATACAGAGGTAAGGGAATTTAGCTTAGGCTCTACACAGGATAATGTTCAGCTAAGAGGTTACAACAGCTTATCTGAGGAAACAGAAAATACATTGGCAGGAGGAAATAAGAGAGCATCTTCCAGATTGGTTCTAGCTGGGGAAAGAATTTTATTAAAACATAAAATTTGGAGGGCGGAGGAGAGGTAGAATGGCTAGAACAGCAATGCAAATGTATAGCAGTTCCATCCCATTTTAATTTTCATAGCAATCTTCAGGGAATCCTAGGCTCTGAGGTATAGAGAGCATTTAGAGTTCTAGATCTTAGAAGCTAAGTAGTAGGTCTGGTTAATTCTTGGGTGGGAAATCACTAACAAATAGATGCTATATTTCAGAGGAAGTACCGGACAAAACCACCTCTGCGGACTCCTTGCCTAAGGAAACCCTATGAAATTCATGGAATCACCATAAGTTGACAAGCGACTGGAAGGTACATAAGAACACATTGGGTATTCCCCTGAACTACAGTACCACAGCTCTCTAGCAAAGAAGTCATGTGTTGTCGAAGGCTTTCATGGCTGAGATCACAGGGTTGTTGTATGTCTTTCGGGCTGTGTGACCATGTTCCAGAAGTATTCTCTCCTGACGTTTCGCCCACATCTATGGCAGGCATCCTCAGAGGTTGTGAGGTACCTCACAACCTCTGAGGATGCCTGCCATAGATGTGGGTGAAACGTCAGGAGAGAATACTTCTGGAACATGGCCACACAGCCCGAAAGATATACAACAACCCAAAGAAGTCATGGTTGTTAAAGTAGAATCAAACTGAAATTGACTGATTGACAGATGTCCTGGAAAAAAATGTTGATAGAAGTAAAGAACTAGCTAGAAAACTTACACAATTGGTAGCAAGATATGACTTCAATAAGGCATTTGGATTAAATGGGGACTAAGGACCTCATCAGAGGTTGGAAACAGAGCCCACAAGAATCTCAAGAAGGCCATCACATAACATAAGAGCACTTCTGATGGGACTCTGTGGGGCTCCATTTCCACATTGCATGGAAAAGGAACCTAGAAGCTATGATCAGGAGTCAGTTCTTACCTGATTCTAAGCAGCAGTGTGAGAAAGCAAGAGAAAGCAGAGGAAAGGCATGGTAAGCATGTGGATGGATGGCCATCCCAGTAGACAGGGAAAGATGAAAGGGATAAGATGGTTCTCTCCATTTCCCCTGCTTTCCCCCAGTTTCTTGCTGCTCATGGAATGGGGTCCATAGTTAAACTAGTATAGTTTAGATGCATTTAACCATGACCATTTGATTATCTTATTATTCATATGGACTTATGACAGATACATGTCTGAAAGTATTTTCTTTCTTTTTCAAAAAAAACCCCCTTGATTTTCTATACATTTTTTCTTCAGTAAGCTTTAAATCTTGATATTTGAAACTTTGTGCTCTCCCTCTTTCTCAGTGCCTACTATGAGTGTCTAACAGCTTTTTTATGCTGTCTGAAGTTGCTGCCTCTGGTTTAGAGAGCGTCAGGTAAGTTTTGATGGAGAGAACTAGGAAAATAAAACCATGCCAGAAAAGGTTAAAGAAAGCAAACATAAAACAATATTGAGATTTCTGTTTTCTGTTTCTTCCCTTTTCCGTCTTGTTGCAAGATACCTGTCAGTCCATGTCCCAATACAGAACCCATTTCAGCCTCGGAATAAATGTTTTTTTCCCTTTAATCAAATATGCTATATAATATTTTAAAAAGTGAAAACATGCCACACTTCCTGTGTTGGTAAGAATTCCATTAAGCATGTCTAATGATGTAAAGCTATCAGAAAACCCACGCCCCTTGTGTAATATAGTATTTTTGGAACATGGACTGTTTAAAAGCTTTCAATTACATATCAAATAACTTTTGTAGAGGAAACTGGAAGTGGAAAAGTGAGAATTGAAAGAGATTATTCATTTTTTGAAAGGCGTTTCTTCTCTGCATGTATAAATGGCATTTTTAGTATTACCAGAATGAAAAAGAGAAAAAGAGTGATACAGTAAGCCCACTTATTACTCGGGCTCATTGAATGCAGTTTCATTTATAAATGAAGTGCTTTGTATACTGCAGAATCACTCTGTAGGCTTAGAAAATGTGTTCTCCATAGGCTTCTTGTGTAATTATATGGTCAGTTTAGCACAGGCTGAATCATTGGTCCCTGATCTGCCTTTCAATTGATAAGTAGTACCTCCCAGTTTCGATTTTTTGCCCTTTTGGACAGAAAATCTTCTTGGAGTGTTCAGCTATATATTTCATTTTAACAGAGAAATGGTTTGGATCTTAAGTTCTGTTTAGATTGCCCTATATATACTCACATGCATCTAAAAATTCAGCATTGCTTTAGTTCCCAATCTTTGGGCCTCCAGGTGTTTTGGATTTCAGCTCCCACAGTTCCTAACAGCTGGTAAACTGGCTGGGATTTCTGGGAGTTGAAGTCCAAAACACCTGGATGCCCAAAGGTTAGGAACCACTGATACACCCTAGTATCAGCTCATCTGAGTAATCAGGATTGTATTCTTAGCCACTGAAGCTCCTTCTACACTGCCATATAATCGAAATTATCAAAGCAAATAATCCACTTTGTTTGCTTTGAGCTGGATTATATGAGTCTACACTGTCATAGAATCCAGTTCAAATTAGGTAATCCACATTATCTGCTTTGAACTGGATTATATACATTGCCATATAATCCAGTTCAAATCAGATAATCTGGATTTTATATGGCAGTGTAGCACTCCTTCCACACGACCGTATAATCAAGATTATCAAAGCAAATAATCAACATTATCTGCTTTGAACTGAGTTATATGAGTCTACACTTCCATATAATCCAGTTCAAAGCAGATAATCTGGGTTTTATATGGTAGTGTAGAAAGGACCTAGTTTGGGCCTGAGAAAAGCTCCACTGAACTCCTGTAAGGAGAAATAAATTGCTATGATGTTCTGAAAGGGGTTCCCCCTTACAGTACTGTAACCTGGTTCATTTTCTCTGTTCCAAAGGCTAGTTATTTAATTGTTTGGAAAATTAAAAAGAGCAACATCTCATTTGATTTTAGAGAGTTCAAGAAATTGATTTACTTTCCATTACCTTAATATTGATGTTTTCTTTGGTATATTTGCAAAAGCATAACAAGCACGGAGTTTCATGTTCATGCTCCACTAGCATCATGCAGGATCTGGGCCCAGACATGCATTAATTTTCTTTGAGCAAACATAATACACATGGTTTCATTCATATGTATATGTCATCTTGCTTTGGAATCATTTCATGGTTTAATGGTGCCTTAGGGAAGTGAGTTACACAGTTCATTATCCATTGTAAGTGTGGGGGAGATCCATCTTTTTATTATGCTGATTTTCAATACCATCAGTTGTCTTTAACCACCTGCTACAAATGGAAGTAAAATTCTTGGACCCACTTTTCAATGCAGATTGTAATGTTATATGATTTTAACTGTGTTCTTAACATTAGTCCTATGTTCTGGTATATTTAGTAAGAGAGAGAAGGTCCAATCTTTTCATTTACATTCATCCTTGGTAACATAGAACTGCCCTCAAAAATATTCACCTGATGCTACTCTATAATATTCCAGGGTATGCCAGAAATGCATTACAGCAATGCTTCATCATACAGTAAGGAATTGGGTTTTATCTATGAATTCTTTTTTTAAAAAAGTGTACACAGGTCCTTACTAAGGTTTCTTCCAGGCTACTTGAGCCTAACCCAAACTTTTCTCTCTTTTCCCACCACCGGCTATCATAACTACTTGTCATGTTGAATGTAGATTAAGGGTGCATCTACACTGTAGAATGAATGCAATTTTACTGCCATGGCTCAACACTATAGAATCACGAGATTTGTAGTTTGGTGAGTCAGCAGAATTATTAAATAGAGAAAGCTGAAGACCATATAAAGCTACAGTTCCCATTATTCCATAGCAGTAGGCTATGGCAGTTAAAGTGGTGTCAAACTGCATTAATTCTGCAATATAGGTGCACCTGCAGTTGTAGTGCAAGATACTCTACAACAAAGTTTTAATGCCAACAGTTTGGAGAGCAGCGGCTCAGTAAAGGCTGTCACAAGCATCACATAGATTGAATAATCTGCTAAATCTATAGCATTGATCTCCATATGGGGAAACCACAGTTGTGCAGTCCCAGCTACCATTTAGATAAGGAGAAATGATGTCATATCACTCCAAATCATATTTTTGTTATTTTTGGAAGCAATCTTGCTACAAAATAAACCAGCGGTTCTCAACCTGTGGGTGCCCAGATGTTTTGGCCTTCAACTCCAAGAAATCCTAACAGCTGGTAAATTGGCTGGGAATTCTGGGAGTTGTAGGCCAAAACACCTGGGGACCCGCAAGTTGAGAACCACTGAGTTAAACCCTTGTGCAAGCTGGGCTACTGACTTGAAGATTGGGTTGCTGACCTGAAGGTTGCTGGTTTGAATCCAGGGAGAGCATAGATGAGCTCCCTCTATCAGCTCCAGCTTCATGTTGGAATATAAGAGAAGCCTCCCACAAGGATTGTAAAACAACAAACATTTAGGTGTCCCCTGGGAAACATCCTTGCAGACAGTCAATTCTCTCACACCAGAAGTGACTTACAGTTTCTCAAGTCACTCCTGACACGTGAAAAAAACTGATTATATAATGCTGATTCAAACTGCAGTATATGGTGGTACAGATTCAGGCTAAGTCAGAGAGTTATCATTTTTGCCCTTCCATGAGGCAGCACCCAGCTAAGAATACATGATTTGAGTTGCATTTACTTCCATGCAGAGGGACTGCTATATCTATGCAAACACATTTTCTAGGCTAGTTAATTTTTCTCCCAACTGTCAATCTTCACTTTGTTGACATCTTAATTTTAGCACATACCTAGAGCCCTATTCTTCCAATACACCAGCTAAGAATACATGACTTGAGTTGCATTTACTTCCATGCAGAGGGATTCCACTTCCAAACAAAATACCTGATGATGTCCAGACAGCTTGTAAATTTATGCTGTTCACAGCATATATTTAGGAAGCTTTGCATGTCTATACTTACTAATTGCCTGCTTGCATATTTTTATGTTTTCTGTTTGCTTGTTTTACCATACTCACTCTTTTCTGCAGTAAAGTTGCTGCCATGTTCCCCCTCCCTCCTTCCCCTTTAAAGGAACCAATATTTGGTTTTGTAGCAGTAATTTGTAATCAGTGTTACTTTTCTATGCTTTATAGAATACTAAGCTTCCCCCCTTCCTTCTAGACCCTATAAGCCAGTGGTTCTCAACCTGTGGGTCTCGAGGTGTTTTAGTCTTCAATGCCCAGAAATCCCAGCCAGTTTACCAGCTGTTAGGATTTCTGGGAGTTGAAGGCCAAAACATCTGGGGACCCACAGGTTGAGAACCACTGCTATAACCATATGAGCAGGTAGCTGTGGGTCTGATTGTTGTCGAAGGCTTTCATGGCCGGGATCACAGGGTTGTTGTATGTCTTTCAGGCTGTGTGGCCATGTTCCAGAAGTATTCTCTCCTGACGTTTCGCCCACATCTATGGCAGGCATCCTCAGAGGTTGTGAGGTATGGATACCTCTGAGGATGCCTGCCATAGATGTGGGCGAAACGTCAGGAGAGAATACTTCTGGAACATAGCCACACAGCCCAAAAGACATACAACAACCCTAACATTAGTTTGTTCTTTCCAACAATAGCCATTCTCATGAATTCTCAGATGTCTTGTAGGCAGTATGATACTGTAGTATCCATTCCTTACTGGAAGAAAGAGGTTTCCTGAGAGTCTGTAAAACATGAGCCTATCCTAACATGGAAGTGATGCAGAGACATTATATAAGGGTTACAGGAAGGATTCATTTGTGTTGCCTCTAGCTTCTTGCGAAAATATTTTATGATCGCAGATTTATTTCCAGTTCTCTAGCAGAGTTTTTTCCCATGTGTGAGATATCCTACAGCCTTTGTGAAGCAAAAATAAAATAACTGAAATATTACAAAGTTCTGAATTCTTGTTTACAACACTTTGTACCCTGGAGAAAAATGAAAATGTATAGAGGAAGCTTTCTGGGGAAAGGGTGGAATCTTTAAAAATGAAAATATCCTACCATTTCATGCAGTCTCACTACACAACAGCGGTAAGATACACATGTGAGAAAAATCCAACTAGAAAATTCATATGCTAGAGGGGAGTAACCACCACACCATTGTTTTCATAAGAAGCTGAAGAAAAAGCAAGCTATGTTATAACCAAACACTTTGTGGCAAAACTCCACTCATCTTTTAGAAAAAGCTTCACACATTAAATGAAGCTGTACTCTTTGTTAGATGCCAATGCTAATGAAGAAACTTATGGTATCCTCTCATAAGTTATTCTTTCTTTGTCGATAATGAGACCAGAATTGTTCCCCTCATGGCAATACCCATGATACCATAACTTCCAGCCTCTGCTTGTTTTCTTGGCATATTCAACATCTGCTGTTACAGACCACTTTCATTTGTAGAAATTGACTTTTCCAGATGGTATGTGTGCACATGAGCAGGCTTAGACAAAGTCCATTTTGCCTTAGAAGATGCTTTTTTTGGACTGCTATACCTATGCAAACACATTTGCTAGGCTTGTTAATTTTTCTCCCATCTGTCAATCTTCGCTTTGTCAACATCTTAATTTTAGTACCTACCTAGAGCCCTGTTCTTCCAATACACCAGGTGAATACAGTTGATAACAGCCCAATAAAATAAAAAAAATCTTGGTGTTTTGGTTTTTAGGCCTGTTCTTGGGATTATTTGTGGCACCAATTCAGAAAATTGCATTGGATAGACCATATCAGATCTAGTTTCAGAGATGTGGTGATCATGATTTTCTATGAGTGATCAGATGAAGACTGGTATATAGTACTTTATATGACTGGTTAGTTGTTATTCATTTTATGTCTATAATTACCATAACATTTTATCGATGTGTATTTAGGGTTGATTGATTTTACTTTGGTATTGTTTTATGTATTGATGATGTGAATTATGTTTTCCTTTGATACTGATGTATCTGTATTTATTGCACTGTATGTATTATTACATCATGAGTGCTTTGTAAGCCGCCCCAAGTCCCTTTTGGGAGATGGTGGCAGAATAGAAACAAAGTTTTATTATATGTTCTGTATCTCAAAAAATAGAGTTGATGGGGTGAAATGGTGTCATTTTTGGAATCAGTAGGTCAAATATACTAGAAATAGATGCAACATTCAAGGCTCCAAAATTTATGTTGACCAGTGTAATTATTTATTAAGTAGTGCCTTCACAAACTCATGGTATGTATTAAACCGGCACAGAATTGAGGGTCAAGTAGAGTTGCCAAATAGAATTGCTGTGGACTTGCTGCTTCCCAAACAGAATGGAAACCTAGGTCAGCAAATATAGTATTCCCACGTGGACTTGTCACTTCCTAGGAAGCTGGCTCATTAATTTGAATGTTAATTATTAAATTGATCTTTTTGTTTCAGGTACAAACATCTACAATTCCCTTCTATGTAACTTTTTCATATTTGAACAAAGGCGGTGCCTAGCCATTTCACTCTCTGTCAAATACATCCTGACAGTCTGGTCCATTCTTCTTCATTAGATTTTTATTAGGAGCATGAAAATATTCTTACTACCAAGTCTTCTGTTCTCTAGCAGATGGGAAGTGATGTTTTGCTCTTCTTTCATTGAGTATAGTGTCAAAGGGGCGGGGTGTAATTTTTATTCATGTCCAGTCTTAATATATAACTTGCCTTATTCTCATGGCAGAAATCTCAAGAAAGATTGAACCATAAAAATACAGGTTGCATATCCCTTATCTGAAATACTTGGATTTCAGATGTTTTCTTTTAGATTTTTCAATAACTGTATTTGCATATATGTACATAATGAGATATGATGAAGATAGGACCAAAATAGAAACATAAAATTCATTTGTGTTTTGTATACATTTTATACATACAGTCCAAAAATATTTTTTACAAGTTTTAAAAAACAATTTTGTGAAACAAATGAAAGTGAAGTATATTAAACATTAGAAAGAAAAGGTCACCTAACATAGCCACTCGAGTGGACAATTTTGTGTTTCAGATTTTGGGATTTCAGATAAGGAATGTTCTACCTGTACTGAAATTTCATAAGGGAAAGAAAAGTCAATGGAAAATACGTCATAGATTTGCAAAAAAACAACAACAAAAAAACCCCAAGATTTTGTTACTCTTTACTAATTCAGAATTGGACCTTGGGCTACATCTACACTGTAGAATTAATGCAGTTTGACACCATTTTAACTACCATAACTCAATGCTACGGATCATGGGAGTTGTAGTTTTTAAAAGCCCTTTAACCTCCTCTGCCAAAGAATGTTGGTGCTCTATCAAAATACAGGTCCAGGGTTCCACAGCACTGAGATGTGGCAGTGACAGAGGTGTCAAACTGCATTAATTCTATAGTGTAGATGTACCATAGGTCCCATTCTGAATTAGTCAAGAGTAACAATTTTTTCTTACAAATCTATAAAATGTTTTTCATTGACTTTTCTTTTCTGATCTACAATCTAGATCACACTAGATTAGAATTGTTACTCACATCTAACACATTCCATTGATTTCTGTGGTTCAATCTGAGCTAGAATAGTACTGGATTTAGCCCTTTATCTATTTTCCTTTGCAAACTCTTTCTCAGGTGAACTTGCTGCTGAACTTGCTGACGGAAAGGTTGGCCGTTCAAATTTGGGGAGCGGGGTGAGCTTTCACTGTTAGCCTGCCCCAACTTCTGCCAACCTAGCAGTTTGAAAACATGCAAATGTGAGTAGATCAATAGGTACCGCTCTTGGGGGAAGGTAATGGTGCTCCATGCAGTCATGCCGGCCACATGGCCTTGGAGGTGTCTATGGAAAATGCTAGCTCCTCGACTTAGAAATGGAGATGAGCACCAACCCTCAGAGTCAGACACGACTAGACTTAATGTCAGGGGAAAACCTTTACCTTTACCTACTTAACTAACTAATTAACTATTTTATATTTTGATTTTCTCCAGGCAAAGTAGCTTCCAATAATGCAGTTTCTTTATTTTGTGTCAAAAGCATTGCATAATAGGTATAAAACTGATAAAATAGAGGGAGCACAAGCGGCTAAATTATTTTAGACCAAAAACGGGCACAGTGACTGCATTGTCTGTAGCTTTAAAGAGTTCTTCCTCTCTACATGAGGCAGGGCATTGTGGGCAAGCATACAGATGCAGAGTTGTTTGTTCTGCTCCACAGTCACACAAGGTGGAGGATTCTTCTAGGTAGTGCCATTTTGCCAGGTTGTCTTTTGATCTGGCAACTCCACTTCTGAGTCTGTTCAGGGACTTCCAAGTTGCCCATGGGTTTGCTCCTGGAGGAAGACCATCGTGGGGAGCCATCCATTTGGGATGCAGTTAAAATAAATCTTAATTTACAAAAGTTTTAAAAAGAAATTAAATAGCAATTCTATTTTTAAAAAACACATGACTAAAACAATTTGAAACTCATTAAAATGTAATTTAAAAGCTAAAAGATAAGAACACGGCTCACCACTTTCAAACACTCAACTGCCACATGTTTTATGAATCAAAATCCTTCCTAGAAAAAAAAGGTATTTCCCTTCCAGCAGAAAAAGAAAAGAGAGAGAGCTAAGCAAATCTCCCATGAAAGGGAGTTCTACAGCCTTAGAGCAACTATTGTTTTTAATTTCTACCGAATAATGTATCTTAAACATTGACAAGGCAGACTAGAGTAAAGTAGGTAAAGGTTTTCTCCGACATTAAGTCTAGTCGAGTCTGACTCTGGGATTTGGTGCTCGTTTCCATTTCTAAGCTGAAGAGATGGCGTTGTCCATAGATGCCTCCAAGGTCATGTGGCTAGCATGACTACATGGAGCATCATTACCTTCCTGCTGGAGCGGTACCTATTAATCTACTCACATTTGCATGTTTTCAAGCTGCTAGGTTGGCAGAAGCTGGGGCTAAAAGCAAGAGCTCACCCCATTCCCTGGATTTGAACTGCTGACCTTTCAGTCAGCAAGTTCAGCAGCTCAGCAGTTTAATCTGCCACACCACCAGTGGCTCCAAGACAGACTATATGGATGTAATTCTTCACTGAGGGTTCATCTACAGTGAATTAATGCATTTTGATACCACTTTAATTGCCATGTTTGAAAGCAATTGAATTGTAGTTTGATGAGACACTGCTTGGTACAGAAAGCTAAACTCCTTTTAAAACTACACTTTCCATGATTCTGCAGCATTAAGCCATGACAATTAAAATAGTGTCAAATTGAACTAATTCTAAAGTGTAGATCTACCCTATGCATCTTTAATTGAAACAACTGCATCATCTTCACTGGCCATTTAATGCAATTTTAATCTGGTATTTAAAAAGTGTCTGCCTGGCTTTTGCAGTTTAAAGCTAGCTTCACACCACATTAAATGGTTAATGTAGATGGTGCCTAACATAAATTTTTGAAACTCTTGTTTTCCTCTTTACTGCAAGAAAGTAACATGATTTTTAAGCCTATTCATAATTCGGTAATGAATCTAAGGCCCCTTCCATACAGCTGAAAAAAAATCTCATGTTATCTGCTTTGATCTGGGATATATGGCAGTGTGGACTCAGATATTCTGGTTCAAAGCAGGTATCGTGGGATTTTCTGCCTTGATATTCTGGGTTATATGGCTGTGTGGAAGAGCCCTAAGTAAAATCTGCAATTGGTTGTTAGAAAACAGTGTTTTTTGCACAGGGAAAGTCTGTCTAGCCTGAAATATTATTCTTTAGCCGGGGAAATAATATCTACATGCAGAAAGGTTTGAAGCTTCTGTATGAAGTCAATATGATATTCTTTTCTTTTGTAGTGTGAGCATCACACAGAGCAAATTACCTGTAAGGATTATTCACCTCTTTACCATTATGAAAAATGGGAATCATTAGTAATATTTAGAATGTTGTTCAATGTAATAAGAGCATTTCAGAATATGATCTTTTATAATAAATTAGTTATAACCAACCTTGTAGGCAATTATTACATAATTGGAAATGAATAGTTCTCACCCCATTAATGGACAAATGAAACACTAATTGGAATCTAGACGGTTTTAGATATCAGTTCAATAGCACACAGTGACATAGTCTTTCCCAACAATGTTAATTTACAGGAGTCCGCTGAGGTCCCTGCGTGAGTGCTGAATATTGTTTTTACCTTATTAAAGATAATAACCTTCTCGTCCTTTTTAAATACGATAACATCATCTTCTACATCCCTCATTTATCTCAAAATATAGTACTTTGTCTCCTGTGGTGTCTGTTTACTTAACATAATCAGAATTGCTACTGATTAAAAATAGAATTATTCTACCTATTACCATGCATGACACAAATAGGATTAAATCAAAGTTTCAACTTCTTGCAGATAGTTAATCAAATTATTGTTTGCATTACTGAAATCTTAGCAGAAACTGGTTAAATATATTTCAAAAAATGGAAAAGAGACTTAACTTCAATACTAGCTGTATTTGTGATCATATCTATTCTCCAGGGTAGTTTCCGTGGAGATTGATCTAAATTTAGGGAGTCCAAGTGGGCTATGATTTTTGGGCTTAAACAGGGGACAGTAGGGTGCAGGAGACATAACTTTTGTTGTTGTTTATTCATTCAGTCACTTCTGACTCTTCGTGGCCTCATGGACCAGCCCACGCCAGAGTTTCCTGTCGGCCATTGCCACTCCAAGCTCCTTCAAGTAGTGAAAATTTTCCATTGCCCTTTGCACATATGCACACATGGATATACACCATATGTTGTCCAAGGGAGCTACTTCACTGATAGTAGGTGTGGACCTAATGTTGTCTGACGGAGCCACTTCACTGATGGTAGGTGTGGACCTAATGAAGCTTTGTCAAATCCAGCATGTCACTTTGTGTGTTTTTATATTTCCTGTTCCAGCCTGCTTAAGCTACAAGATGTACATGTTATCTGTTAACTTGAAGGCATGGTACCCCATGAATTTAATAGGATTTTCTTACACAAGAAATATTTAGAGGTAATGTTGCCATTTTCACCCTCTGCAATATAGCCCACAGCACCTAGCATTTAAAGGTGGTCTTTAGTCCAAGTACTAACCAAGACTGATCCTGCTTAGCTTCTAGGCTCAGACAGGCTCCAGTGTCTTTAGGGTATTTAGGCTTCAGCAATAAAATAATCTTCTCTAATTAGAGTAACTCATTCAGACATAGGACCACTTAAGCTATTTTATAATATTGGTTCCTTTGAGTTCCTTCAAAGGTCCCATATCTTGCCATTACTGGACATACATCCACTCAGAAAGATGTCTCTGCTTGATTAGGATGAAAGGCTAGGCTGGAAGAAAAAGAAGCAGTCTTTTCAGTATCCTGGATGCAGAGGATTGATCTAATCAGCAAGACTTTGATGATAATAATGCACTTTATTTATATTCTCCCCTGCTCCCCTAAGGGACTCAGAGTGGATTGCAGCATTTACATACATTGGCAAACATTCAATGCCTTTACAATCATATACGCACAATCACAAACAAAGGCAAATGCTTCTCCTTTCCTTTCCGGCTTTGGAGGCGGTGCTCATTTCTGGCTCTGGGAGGTACTCTCCATTTTCAAGCAAAGGAGTCTGCGATGTTACCTCCTGGTCATGTGGCCAGCAAAATTGCTTGTAGCGTCACTTTGCCTTTTCCCATAGAAGTGTCTATTTATCTACTCACATTTACATGTTTTCTAATTGCTAGGTTGGCAAGAACCAAGGGCTGACAGATGGGAGCTCATCCCCGTCTTGCAGATTCAAACTGCCAACCTTCAGATCAGCAGATTCAGTGGTTCAAGAGTTTAATCCATTGCACCATGGCAGCCCCTAATTGAACTAACTGTGGACTAACCAAATAAAGGGTAAATGTTCCCCACTAGCACCTATGTTGCTGCATTCTAGATCAGCTGAGGTTTTTGAGGAATCTTCAAATTCAGTTCCATATCCAGCCCATGGCAATAATCAAGTCAAGATACAACTATGTATTTTTTTTCTTGCAGCCTCAATTCTTCAGGAACTGGTCAATAACAGGAAATAATTAGTTAACATTGATTAATTTTTTAATTATGTTGGGGGATTCAAAAAGAGGCAATATAAGTAATTTTATAATTAGAGGTATTCACTTAGACTGGAATTTAGGCACTAACTCTTCTGGAATTAAGTTATTGATTCAGTTATAGGTTAATTAAATGAGACAGTGTTAAAGAGCCAACATATTGTAAAGTTCCTAGTGGATGCTTCATTACAATCCTAGCTCTTTTAGATTTTTACAAAACTGATACAGGTTGAGCACACTTTATCTGGAATTCTGAAATCCAAAATATTCCAAAATCTGAAAATTTTCAGCATTGGTAGCTGAGATAGTGACACTTTTGTTCTAGTACACCAAACCTATTTCATGCACAAAATTATTAAAAATACTGTATGAAATTACCTTCAGGCTGTAAGTTGTAGATGAAACATTTTTTAAAAAATCATTATGTACAAATATACAAACAGAGATATTCCAAAAAATTTAAAAAATCAAAATACTTCTGGTCCCATGCATTTTAGATAAGAGATACTCAACCTGTATTTACATTTTATTGGATGAATCCTAATGAAACTCACCAAGCAGAACCAAAATTCCATCTAGAAAAGTCAGAAAGATTCTCCATTTATCTAAAGGGCTGAGAAGAAATATAGCTTAAAGAAGCTGGTGTTATTTGGAATACATGAAAGAGAAGCCACTTTGAATAAAAGAATACTAGTTTGCATAATGATAAACAACATTTTGAATAATATATCTACTGCTAATGGTATTTATTTATAATTTATATATTTATAGAAATAAATTATATATTTCTAGAAATAAATCTACCCTCCCTTTCAGCTTAATAGTGGAACCCTCAATGCACCGAACATCTTCAGTTGGAAACATATTAACTGAATACAACAGTTGTGTAATGTTTGACAAGTATACAAGCAGAAAATCTACATAGGAAAAAATGAGAAATGATTGAAAACTCACTAGAACAGAAAGTGGTTCAATTGATATCTTAAAACATAGTGGCAAGTTGTAGCAAATGTTCCAATCTGGGGCTTGTTTACACCAAACCTTTACTCCTAAGTGGACCAGAATCCAAACCTGGATGTCCATAAGATATCCAGGATCTTTATCATGGAACAAATCAGGTTAACTTGGTTTAGCCTTGCATTTAGCAAAGGTGGGGAATGCTCTGGAGTTTTCTTGAAACATCAGAACCATTCTGGACTCCAGGGTGTGTGTAGACAGTATGACAGGCTGGCACAACAGGCCATCACAGCCATCCCATTTTCCCTACAGGCTGCTTGTGGCCACTACTGGGCACTGTTGCTGACATCAACAACAGTGGTTGCATGACCAAGGTGGGCATCAACAAAGTCACTCAGTAATGGCCAGGAACTCTCCTCGAGCTCCAAAACAATCAGTCAGTGGTGATGAGAACAACAAAGGCAAGGTGATGGTACAACAAAGCCTAATGCTTTCAGCTCCACTGGATGTTCTGGACTCTACCGCAGCAAAGAGAGTGATGCAGAGAGTGTAGCTGTCCCTGGATCTTAATGTAGGTGTAAATGAGCCCCTAGATACTTAAGATAGACCTCTACTAAACTACTCTGATAGAGGGACATGGATCATGGGACTCTGGAAGGGCAAAAGTGCACAAGCACTGAGTTGTTACCTCATGCATTTCATTTATTTTTCTTCAGTTAGGAATGTTCAGAGGTGGTTTTGCCAGTTCCTTTCTCTGAAATATAGCTTACAGCACTTGGTATTAGTTGGTAGTCTCCCATGCAAGTATTTACCCTGCTTAGCTTCTAAGAACAGATGAAATCTGGTTCTTTAGGTAAGTACTTTTCATCTATCCAGGTACCAGACTTTTCCGCCACCACTGTATATGTAAATGTATCCAACAGAGTTCTTCTAATTAACAATAGATCTGTTACTTCAAATATAAGTTGTGTGAATGATATTTCTTTGTCTGCTGTGGCAGTTTTACTAGACTTCTGTTTGAGCTGAAGAAGCCTACAATTACTGCTCTGTGAAGCTGCCCTTAATAAAGTTCAAGGATAAAATGTATACCATGCTTGTTTAGGTCACTTCCTAGGCAGTTATGAAACAGACTATACCTCTTGGCGGTTTTCCATCATAGAAGGCTTGTTTACAGTTCTTTTGACAATTTAAAATCACAATAAACAACCATAGAATCAACTAAAAAGAAGAATTTACTTCTCTCTTTCAAGTTTCAGTGATTTACAACCAGATAAAAATGATAATTTATTGCTGTGTAGAAAAAAAATTCAGTGGCACTATAAAACATCCAACATAAAATGCAGAATGAAAAATTATCATTTACGGGAATGAAACTGAAAAGAAATGCTTGGAGAATTGTTCTCCACTGCCCTAGAGGAAAGTACTACCATGAGTTTAAGTTACAGGTGGATAGTTTTCAATTAAGCATTAGGAGAAACTGCTAAATGTAGCTTGACAATAGCATCAAGTATTTTAAGGTTTGATCAGGTCTTCTTTATCAAGAGTCTTCCAGCAGAAGCTGGACAGATATCTGTTGAATGTGTCTTGCTCCAGGATTTACCGCATTAAGCTTAGGATTGGACCAGATGGCCTACACAATCCCCCTTTAATCATAGAAATATTACCTTTGGTCTATAACTCCAAGAATCTTTCCCAAATTTCTGACACTGTGAATTGGTAACACAGTTTGTGGTGAATTAAAGTCTGTGAAAGGCTTGAATTTATTTATACAAAGTTATAATTTCAGTGTATTAGTGGTAGTGAAAATGTTTTCATGTAGAAACAAACATTGTTCAGGATGTAGAGACAAGGAGGGCATTTGTTGGATTTGGAGTTCTGAAAGAAAATATTCATTTTGCATCTCTTGAGATTAACAACAAAACAGAGTGAATTTTTCCTCAAAAATCTGAATATGCATGCCATGTGTTTTCTCCTGATGATATGCATACAAAACCATCGTTATGTTTGTACATTAATTGAAAAATGCAGATTAACACATTTTTAATCAGCACTAAATAAAGACTGCAGCACTGTGTGTATTGAAATATGGATACATTTTGAAAACTGCAGTGAGATGTGTAAAAATTCCTATGAGGTTTTTAGAAAGATCTCCATAGAGTGATTCGTGATCGAATAGGAATGCAGGCTGGAAACCGATTCAATAAGGATGAGGATCACTTATTTCCACATTGGTATGTAGGAGTTATAACAATATTAAATGTTATGGCTTGCTACTATAGCCTTGAAAGCAATGCTGTAACTATGGCAACTTCTATATCTGGTGATATGACTGCACATATACTGGTAATATATAAGACCGCCGATGGTTTGCCTTTCTCTTCTAATATGCATCTCACTGGCAAACCTCTTTTGAACAGCTCTTGCCTACACCATCCTGCTGATGCATTTGTCACTAACTGCCCCATCACTGGGGGGCCTCGGGGTTTGCCTGGCGGCAGCTGAAAATCAAATGTTAAGTGAAACTGAAATGAAGTGCATTCATTTTGTTTCTCTGCATTGTTCAAAGACATTAATTAGCGACAGATATCTTCCAGATGAAAAGGACCCAGAGGGCACTCAGATAACATAGCAATGATCACTTCCAATTCTAAGGGACAGAAAACAGATCCAAGGGCTCCGTTTATGTATTTGTTTTTCCATTACATCATGGATAATGTCCTTGTCTCTTTTTCTTTATCCAGTAAAAAATACCGAAATCATAGAACCTAGAAAACAGAAAGGCCTTTAATGCATGTTGTCATCTCCTAAGGTTACATGAGAGTAGCATATCAAACTTTTGCAGACTACAGTATGACCCTGGATTTTTGTGGTTTCATGATCCAAAACATATTACAGCCCTTAGAAGTATTTGTGAGCCTCTCTAGCAACCTTATCACAAAGGCCCATGGATTTGCCACGCATCATGGTGAATACATAGGCTCCCAGTGGGAGTGGGAGGTGGAGAAGCTGCTGCTCCACTCCACGCCTTTTGTGATTCAACCAGATGGAGATAAGATGCTTGGGGTGTCAGGGTCTCAGAGACCAGATGCAGTTTCATGGCCTGAGAGACCAGATGCAGTTTCAGAGCCTGTGAGAATGCTGGAATCAGATGCAGCTGAGAAGAGGGAGAGGGGATTAGAGCAACAGGTTGTTTCTGTGTCTCCGTGTGAAAGTAGAGATGTTTTGGAATCCATCTGCCAGGGAGGTGATCTTTTACCTACAAGCAGCCCTGATAACATTAGCTCTTCCGGGGAGCAGTTGATTTGGATACACATTTGAGACTGGCTCTGAGGGGTGAAAGATTCAGGTGCAGAAAATCAGACAGAATTTCTGGGGGAGAGAGAGAGAGATAGACAAAAGCAGGCCCCTCAAAATCAAAGGAATGTGTTCATGCTTTGTAGTCCTTAAAGGAGAGGGAGTTGTGTGGAGATATTAGATCTAACAACACTGCTTTCCCTGTGAAGTTCTCTAGCCTCATCCTCCCTTAGTTCAAGATCCAAAATTCAAGTTCAAGACCCAAGATTCAAGCTCCTGTTCTGGAATCTTGTTTCATGGAATATTTTGGGATTCATGCTCAGGTATTGCTCCTGGTTTACTGGATTTTGTTTTAAGCCTTGTTTTTGAATTTATCCTGCCTTTGGATTGTTTTCTGTGAACAGTTTGATCTGGCTTTTTGCCTGTGACTTTTGCCTTCTATATTAACTCTTGGTTTTTACCTTTTATTTTCTCCACAGTGTTTTGCCCTTTTTATATATGCTTTCTTAATAAACTGTTTTGACTTTCACATTTGGTTTCTTGGTGGGTGCTGGGAGCAGGATGAAATCCTGCTGAGGTGCAACATTGCTCTGCATTACATGACTTGCCTAAGACTCCATCACATGGGGGGAGTGTCACTGCCCAGCTTCCCCCCATTGCTGGTAAGGCAACACAGGAAGGCTCCTGTGTTGCCGCAGCAGTGCCATACGCCACTTGCTCTACCTTTTCTGGATGGATCCGACCAGAAATGCACCTACATTGTGTAATTGGCTCTGTCCTGAAAGAGGCAAACAAGTGGCATAGAACAGGCCAAGTAACCCATCTGATGAGGTCATAGGTCCTGCAGTGCTATTCAATCTTACGATCCCACAGTTTCAGATATTCATAGGGTATCATCAGTGGAAAGTCTACATTCAAAATGCTATGTCCCTCATTTTGGCCATATTCACATCCCTGTTAGTCTGTTTTGACAGTGTTTTGCAGGGCTAGCAGAGGTGACCTAGAGATTTGTAGTTCAGTGCTAATAATGTGCTCATGGCATCCAACTCTATTTCTCCTTTCACCCTAATCTTATGAAAATGTTTTCTTTATGAACCAATATTTGGGTGAATAAATTGAAGATTAATCTAGTTAAGATTGAAGTGTTCCTTCTTGGTTTCAAGGCAGATCGGAGGATTTTAAAAACACTCTCTTAAGGAGCTGATTATATATGCTTATGGGGAAGTCCTTTGCTTGACAGGCTACAAACACCATCATTTATCTACAATGCAAGTTAAACCTATACCCAATTAATTAATTTATGTTCTAGATGAGTGGTAAGGATGAGAAAAATATCAGTAATTAATCATTTTTTAAAAAATAATTTGTACCCATTATATGATGTTATAGTATTCTCTTTTGTATTTTATTCTCTCTTATATCAACTTACATAATTAATTTAATAGTAAAGACAGGCTTAATGCAAAGCTTCACAGTACTCTCAAAACCAGTTTTTTAAAATGTCAGCCTTTATGTTTCATCATTATATCCTGGGTTAAGAAGATGCAGATTAGCCTTCAGAGTTTTTGGTGTGGTTAATGTATTCAAAGCCCCCCTCGATGGATTGTCACCTTGACGTGGTGAGGGGGCTTGCGTGTTCCAATGCGGGCACAACCACAGGAGTCACACACTCCCAGGAGTGGCCACAGGGGAGAATCCAGACCAAGAACAATCCGAAGACCCAAAGACCTCAACGGCGGAGCAGGCGGAGGATAACATGGTACATGTTACAACGGCTGCGAAGGCGGAAGAAGGCTGCAACAGACTGAGAAGCCACTCTCATTGTGTTAATCACACTACTGCTGGGATCGCAATCTGTGAAGACTGTGTGTTGACCAGCCTTGCACTGACCTCTACACATTAAAAAAAATCAGGCACAGGCGTCTTCCAAGAAATGGAGGACCATCATCCTCGAACTACGAGGGATCGCCTAAGTGAAGTGAAAGTATTCAAAGCCCAAAGTGTCATTCTCTATAACAATATAAGTGACTACCATGCAAACAAATCCATTATTTAATCCCTTTTCAAGGGATTTTAAGATGATGTTGCCTTATTCAGGAAAAAAAATGAATTGTACATGAGAATTGAAATGGGTCCCAAAGAGAATAGGGCTCCTCAAGTTATACCATTCTCAGCTTATAGGCCTGGACATTAATTCTACTTAAATAATTGGGACTTGTTTCTAGACACAAGTGATTAGAATCAGATTATCAGACATCCTTACTTAAAAGGCAATCCTAGTGAAATCAATAAGACTCCGTTCTTTTTCTTACTGTTCTTTTTTCAAAGCAAATGAAGATGTTAACTAGTCCATTTCCATGAAGAATATAGTAAAATTGTTTAAGATTTGTAGAGAGAGCTCTTGTTACTGCATGGTTCTTTGTTTGAATAATTCCCTGAACATATAACAATACCAACAAGTCAGCTAAGTTAAAGCACTTATCCCACGCATCTCATCTGATGTGTTGGAGGACAATGATGATTATTATTTTTCATGTAGAATTTCAGACAAAACTATTTATGGCAGTCGAGAGATCACTGATAATTGCTACATACTTGGCATAAGCACACCCCTTATTGCACCTTTCATACAATAGTGCCAATTTACCAATCTGTAAATCCATGAGCATACTTCAATATAATCCCACCTTCCTGCATGTCTACTACTCCATGATTTATTATTTTTAAGTAATGATGTGTTTCTTATAATTGTTATTTTAAAAAACAAACCATTACTGTAAATTAACAAAATAAACATACTGGGAAGAGGTGGGAGAAGAAGAGAATCCTGCCCTGTTATCACTTTAATGCTGGCATGCTGGCACTAAAGCAGAATACCACCATCACTCAAGATAGGTGATGGGAAAATTTCAGGATTGACAGCTATTGACAGGTTTTGTCTTTCAGGAATGGGAGACAGATAATGTACATGGTGTCATGTGATAAGTTTGTCTCCCTCAAGTCTGTGAGTTTCCACTTAAGTCTATAGTCTAAATTGGAACAATATAAAACATTTTTCCTATACTTATTCTCATCATCATCATTGCCATCCTCAACCTACTATGCTTATTAATGATATTTAATTATATAACTCTCCTACTTTGCAACTTGGAGCAGCTAGACTGCACATGAATGGCCATGTTCTAGTGCAACAGCATGAACCTTACATATAATTAGCTTCTCTTTCAGATGAGTTAATATCAAATATCTTTGTTCTTCAAAATACCATATGCTCAATGGAACAGTGGGTCTGTCTTCATTTCCCCTTATTGAGGGGACATAAGCACAATTCTCCTAGATTGAAGTGATACATGGATCTACATCAATGGTGACAAACAAAATAGCTGAAAAGAAAAGGTGGGCTCTTCATTTAATTTTGAAGAGATGCTGACTACTTCTCAAATTATGTCCATTCAAATTATCCAAATGCTCTATGAAACGGATTAAATGCATCTCCACATGAATCTGTCCAGCATCCAAAATGCATTGACTTCAGAAAGGAGAAATGAACAAACATTAATATTTGACATTATGTTTATGATTTATGTGAAGAAAGTTTTAGAGTATTTGAACTTTCAATTCATTTTAAACTATTCATTTCATTTCCGGAGTGGTACCTTCCCCAGATTTCAGTTTATCTGTATTATTAATCAATTGGCTGTTTAGTTGACATCAGTGAGGCATCAGGCAGCCCATCAGAAAAAGTCTTTGAGGATGAATTTCATCACTCACTTACTTTTTATAAAGGTAAAATATTTGTTCATTTGAAATCACTGAACTAGAAAATTGTGAGCATTTAAACTTTTATGAGTAAAGATGTACAGTCCCTATGGTTTCATAAAATATACATGGCATGACATGGCAACATGTTCTGTTTACTTTTAAAGTTCACTTATAGTTCCAATTTTGAATTGCTTAGGATGCTAATATGCATGTAATCTTACAATAGAAAATTAATTATATTATTATGCTTGTATTCTTATGTGTTGATGCCTTTCTTTCATGCTCATAGAATATAGTCCCTATTACAGACTTCCACAAAATGGCCAATTGTAGAAATGTAGGCCCACTGTTAAACCCATTACATGTATTGGAAGCTGATAAATCAACACTTGTCATTGATTCAATGGGTCCGTTCCAGTTAAGATTAATAATTGGATTGAAAACTCAGGGGATCTCTCTGTAAGGAACAGAGGAAGTGACCGTGTCTGAGTAATATCACTGGTCTATCTAGCCCCAGATTATCAACACTAAGAGGTCTTCCCGAGGTTTTTATGTGTTGTGACTCAGCCTTTGTGTGACTCTGATGAAGATTCTGGGATGCAGTTTCCAGATGATGGGATTCAGGTTCAGGATGAGTTTCAAGATGACTCTGATGGGGATTATGGGATTCAGGTGCAGAGTGTGCCTGCTGTGGGAGATCAGGAGCAGGGAGGCTTTCCCATGGGAAGAAATGTTGTTGTTAATGATGATGGTTTTCAGGTGCAAGAATGTGATGTCTCATGGGCCATGTAGTTCCGTTCCCAGTACTATTGTGGCAGACGAAGAGGAAAACTTTGGTTTCCCACCGTTTCAGCCAGAATTGGAGCCCTTGCACCTGCAGGATGTTTGCCCTCCAGAAGCCAGCCAAACAAGCCTTGGGCAGAATTCTCCCCCGTTCTCTCGTAAGGATAATTATAATCGAGATAGAGGCGCTAGGGAGGCGAATCGCCGAAGCGCCAGAATCGCTGCCAGACAATTAGCTGATTAAGCCTGTTTCCCTTGGGAAATCTTAAGGAGTCATGCATCTGGACATAGTATGGGTTTCACTTCTTGTTCCCCAGGGAAAGTGTTCCTTGGCGGGAAAACAAGATCCTATATAAGTGTTTACCCGCAAGGAGATCCTTGCGGAGTCAATTCGTCAGCTTCAGGAGTGAGATCGTGTGTGGACTACGTTACTCCAGTTCCTTGTTTCCAGGACCTTGCCACGGACCTTGTTCTAGTTCCAAGCCTGCCTTGTTCCCCGGACCTCGCCTCGGACCTCGTTCTTGCTTCTTGCTTCTTGTTGCCATGTATCAAGTCTTGTTTGCCAAGAATCTAGTTTGTTTTCCAGCCTTGTTGTCAAGCTCTATTGGACTAAAGGACCCTGTCATTTCCCCACACTTGCTCAGCAAGTGTGTGTTTTGGTTATTGGATTATAACTTTGGACTCTAATATCTCATATTGGACATTGATTTCCTGGACTATATTTGACCTTTCCTGAAAGGTCTACTTCTGAACTTTATTCTTCACTTGTTTTTATTGACTTTATATATTCCCTTAATAAAGATATTAGATAGAATCTGGTCTCTGTGCTTGGTTATTGCTGCTCTGCAGCCTGGGTCCTGACAGTTTGACTCCGCCACCCTAAGCACCAATTAACCTTAGGCAAGAATGTCTACAGGAACCGGGGCGGAAGCCCAACCACTCAGCTACACCATTTCCAAGGATGAGTTAGACAGAATCCGTGACACACTCCATACGCAGGAGGGAGAAATACGGGGCTTGAAGGAACGAGGTATCCGGCTCCCTGGCCTGGCGCTTCCAACCAAGTTTTCTGGAGAAGCCTCCAAGGTTCATGTTTTCCGTCGCCAATGCCAGGCGTACATAGAAGCCCGTCAAGCTGAGTTTTCCCAAGAAGACATCAAGGTGGCGTGGATTTACAGTCTCCTAGAAGGACCAGCGGCCAATTGGGCGACGGCGCTATTTGATGCGGGCTCCATGCACCTAAGTTCCGTGCAAAACTTCCTGAATCACCTTAAGGCGACATGGGGGATCGAGGACAATGTAGAGGCGGCCGGCCATAAACTCCGGCGCCTTTTCCAAGGGGACAGGCCGTTGTCCCAGTACATAGCCGAGTTCCAAGTGCTGGCCCAAAACACCGGTTGGAACGATATAGCCCTCAGAGGACAGTTTCGTGAGGGTCTCAACATCGAGATGCAGGAAGAAATTTCCAAGGTGGATCCTCCAAACTCTCTTGAGAGACTTATTGATCAATGTTTACGGGCTGAAGTCCTGCTTGCCAACAAAAAACAGTGGCTCCGAGGCCAGAGTGGAAGAGCAGGAGTGAAACCTCCCGCTTCCGCCAGTATTCAGCCACGTCCAGTGTGGAGACCCCCACCACCAGCCCCATACCCGAGAGGAAGCGAGGAGGAGCCGATGCAGTTAGGCAATGTGCGTCCCAGATTAGATGTTGCCGAGAAGGCCCGCCGCCAACGTTTAAACCTCTGTTGGTACTGCGGGAACGGGGGCCACTTCGCCAGAGAATGTCCAGCCAAGAAAAAGCCCGCCGCTCGCTTGGCAGCGGCGTCCTCCGCGGAGACGGAGACGGCCGAGGCGGCTGGTGCAAAGCCGGCGGGGGAAGCCAGCGACCGGGCGTAGAGAGGCTCGACAACCCGGTCAAGAACCCCACTCAAGAGCCGCAAACCGGAGTCTTATTTCTCCTAGTGGTCACATTGTGGTCAGCAAAAAAAGGACCCGTCATGATCCATGCCATGATAGACTCAGGAGCAACAAACAATTTCATCGATAGAGAGTATGCTGACTCTCTGGGATTACAATATCACGATTTCAAGAATGTCCGGGTGGTGCAGGCTATCGATGGCCGTCCCCTAAAGACGGGTCCAGTAAGTCAATGGACTGAACCTACCAGGATGTGGGTAAGGGAACACCTGGAAGAGATTTCCTTCTTTGTTACCGAGGTGCCTCACTTCCCTGTGATTTTGGGAATCCCATGGCTGACGCTCCACGACCCAAACATCTCCTGGACCAACAGGGAACTACAGTTTGCTTCAAAATATTGCCAAAACCATTGTCTAGTAGCCAAGGTCTGCCATGCCACAGACGCTGAGCCCATCATCACCTTACCCAAGAAATATTCAGACTTTTGGGATGTTTTCAATGAAAAGGAAGCCGAGAAACTACCCCCACATAGACCATATGACTGTGCCATTGACTTGGTGGAGGGGCCCCCGATCCCGCGAGGACACCTCTACTCCCTGACGGAACCAGAGCAAGAAGCTCTCAGGGAGTTCATAGAGTCAAATCTTCACAAGGGATTCATCAGACCCTCTCAATCCCCAGCTGCCTCCCCGGTGATGTTTGTGAAAAAGAAATCAGGGGACCTACGCTTGGTTGTGGACTATAGAGCATTGAACAATATCACGAAGCGGAACCGCTACCCCCTGCCTTTGATCTCGGACCTATTAGACCAGCTTCGAGGGGCCAAGGTTTACACCAAGCTGGATCTCCGGGGGGCTTACAATCTAGTTCGCATCAGGGAGGGGGACGAGTGGAAAACCGCCTTCCAGACTAAATTCGGATTATTCGAGTCCCTAGTCATGATTTTCGGTTTATCCGGAGCTCCCGCAACGTTCCAGCATTTTGTCAATTATATTTTCCAGGATTATCTAGATCGGTTCTTGATCATATACTTGGACGATTTTTTGGTGTTTTCTAGATCACAATCGGAGCATGAGAAACACGTCAGAATGGTGTTACAACGATTGCGGGATCATGGACTATATGCCAAGTTGGAAAAATGCGCTTTTGATCTACAAGAGGTAGACTTCCTGGGATACCGCGTCTCGCCACAAGGGCTCTCCATGGACCCGGCAAAGGTTTCAGCAGTATTGGAATGGCGGGCGCCAACCAACAAGAAAGAAGTGCAACGTTTCTTGGGGTTCGCGAACTACTACCGCAAGTTCATTCCAGACTTTGCCCGCTGGTCTGACCCAATCACCAGCTGCATCCGTGGAAAACAGCCTTTCCGCTGGACGGAGCAAGCAGAGAAAGGGTTCCAGCAACTGAAGAATTTATTCACGTCCCAGCCAATTCTACAGCACCCTGATCCTAAAACCCCTTTTGTTGTGCAGGCTGACGCCTCCGATGTGGCAATTGGGGCTGTACTCATGCAGCCAGTGGGAGAACATCTTCATCCTTGTGCCTTTTACTCCCGTCAACTAACAGCCCCAGAGAGAAATTACACTATTTGGGAGAAGGAACTTTTGGCCATAAAGGCAGCCTTTGAAAATTGGAGACATTGGTTAGAAGGGGCCAAATTTCCCATTGAGGTTCATACTGACCATCGTAATTTGGAACATCTAAGAACTGCCTGCAAGCTAAATCAGAGGCAGCAGCGCTGGGCTTTATTTTTTGAGCGTTTTGACTTCCAGATCCATTATGTAACCCCAGCTCAGACCAAGCAAGCAGATGCTCTATCACGGAAACCAGAGTATGCTGCAGGGCGCAGAGAGACCTTCGAATCCCAATTGCTGCAGCCCGAAAACTTTGCCACGCTCACAGTGGGAAACACCAAATCCACTGCAGTTGAACCGACTCCCTTTACTCCAGGACCCCTTTGTGCCCCAAAAATTAGAGCCAGTCAACAGGCAGATGCCTGGGCTCAAGATCAAATTCGCCAAGGACTACGTTTCCCTTTCTCACTTAAGGACGGGCTATTATGCTACAGAAATCATGTCTACATCCCTCCAGGACCAGGCAGAGAAAAGACACTTCATCTGTGTCATGACTGCAAGCCAGCAGGACATTTTGGGCTTTTCAAAACCATGCATTTGATCCTACGAGATTTCTGGTGGCCCAAGATCCGCAAGGATGTGGAGAAATATGTCAATACCTGCCCGGTATGCCAGCGTTCCAAGACAAGAAGAGAGAAGCCCTCAGGGCTACTGCATCCCCTTCCTACTCCATCTCGTCCATGGGAGATAATTTCTGCGGATTTCATCACCGACCTACCACCCTCCCTTGGATATACCACGATCCTAGTGGTGGTGGATCTTTTCACCAAATTGGCCCATTTCATTCCTTGTGATGGCCTTCCCACGGCCAAACAGACTGCAGATTTATTCCTTCAGCATATTTTCCGGCTACATGGATTGCCCAAGAGTTTGGTCACTGACCGTGGATCTCAATTCACCTCTCGATTCAGGAAGGCACTACAACAACTATTGGGCATAGACTCTCGTTTATCTTCAGCTCACCATCCCCAAACAGATGGGCAAACGGAGCGCACCAATGCCACTTTGGAACAATACCTTCGCTGTTATGTAAACTATCAACAGGACAATTGGGCATCCCTATTACATCTGTCAGAGTTTGCCTACAACAACGGTGTCCAGGCTTCAACCAAGGAAACCCCGTTCTTTGCAAACTACGGATTTCATCCACGTTTCTTTCCTCCTGTCATTGAAACCTCAGAAGTCCCCGCAGCGGAGGACTGGCTGCAAGAACTCACAGCGGTGCAACAACTATTGCTCCAGCAACTGGACCAAGCCAAGGAGGACTATAAATGCCACACTGACAGTCATCGCCAACCGGGCCCCGAAATCAAGGTAGGAGATCGGGTTCTGCTGTCCACTCACTTTTTGCCCTCCCACCGTCCCTGCCGGAAGCTAGATGCCCGTTTCATTGGTCCCTATCCAGTGGTGGCGCAACTTAACCCTGTGAATTTCAAACTCCAACTTCCGCGCTCTATGCGCATCCATCCAGTGTTTCATCGCTCCCTGCTCCTTCCGCCGGATGGTGTGTGCCCTGATGCAGACCGGCCGGCCCCCACCCCTGTTTTGGTGGACGGGGAGGAGGAATTCGAGGTTCAGGACATTTTGGATTCCCGCTTCCACCGCCGCCGCCTTCAGTATCTCATTGACTGGGTGGGTTTTGGCCCCGAAGAACGCTCTTGGGAAGACGCTTCCACAGTCCATGCCCCCGACTTAGTCCGCCGCTTCCCTCAGACCTACCCTGCCAAGCCGCGGCCCCGCACCTTGGGAAGAGGGCCCATTTTGGAGAGGGGCCTTGAGGAGGGGGATAGTGTGATGTCTCATGGGCCATGTAGTTCCGTTCCCAGTACTATTGTGGCAGACGAAGAGGAAAACTTTGGTTTCCCACCGTTTCAGCCAGAATTGGAGCCCTTGCACCTGCAGGATGTTTGCCCTCCAGAAGCCAGCCAAACAAGCCTTGGGCAGAATTCTCCCCCGTTCTCTCGTAAGGATAATTATAATCGAGATAGAGGCGCTAGGGAGGCGAATCGCTGCCAGACAATTAGCTGATTAAGCCTGTTTCCCTTGGGAAATCTTAAGGAGTCATGCATCTGGACATAGTATGGGTTTCACTTCTTGTTCCCCAGGGAAAGTGTTCCTTGGCGGGAAAACAAGATCCTATATAGGTGTTTACCCGCAAGGAGATCCTTGCGGAGTCAATTCGTCAGCTTCAGGAGTGAGATCGTGTGTGGACTACGTTACTCCAGTTCCTTGTTTCCAGGACCTTGCCACGGACCTTGTTCTAATTCCAAGCCTGCCTTGTTCCCCGGACCTCGCCTCGGACCTCGTTCTTGCTTCTTGCTTCTTGTTGCCACGTATCATGTCTTGTTTGCCAAGAATCTAGTTTGTTTTCCAGCCTTGTTGTCAAGCTCTATTGGACTAAAGGACCCTGTCATTTCCCCACACTTGCTCGGCAAGTGTGTGTTTCGGTTATTGGATTATAACTTTGGACTCTAATATCTCATATTGGACATTGATTTCCTGGACTATATTTGACCTTTCCTGAAAGGTCTACTTCTGAACTTTATTCTTCACTTGTTTTTATTGACTTTATATATTCCCTTAATAAAGATATTAGATAGAATCTGGTCTCTGCGCTTGGTTATTGGTGCTCTGCAGCCTGGGTCCTGACAAAGAAGTAGAAAGGGAGAGCAGTCCCCAGCCTCAGTCTGATAACACTAACGAGCCCTGTGGCCTTGAAAGTGAAAGCGATGAGGCCATGTCTCTAGATCGCAGAAATCTCAGAATAGCAAATAAGAGGGAGTTCAAAGGGCAAAGAAATGCCTTCATATTATGCTATTATAACAGTCTGCTGAGAGGGAAATCTTTGTCAAAGCAATTTCCTCGCTTGAATCAAGAACCAATTCTGCTTTCCTGTATTATCTTAGAGCCTGGATGTATCCTTGTTTCTGGGACTTTGGCTTCATTTTAAGGACCTTGTTTCATGCCTAATATTTCCATGGATTTGTTCCTACAGCCTTGTTTTTGTAACTATATTTTGGAATGGAACTTTTGCCTTTTATGAACTATCTTTTCCCTATTTCCTGATAAACTACAGAAGACTACATTTGGAGTGCAGTCTGGTGTCTTTAGCAAGGTGAAGCTAACCTGAGGTGCGACATTATGCAGCCCTTATTTAATTTGCTGTCTATCTGGAAGGATTCAATTGATAAGTTTATTCTATTGAGTCTGTTCCTGTAAATAGCTGTTTGGTAGACCTGACTTAGACATTAGCATGATTTCAAAATAATCGCAGTTTGGTTAACTTGATCCTTTGATCTGAGTGAAAGATCATCCATATATTGTTCCCAAAAAGGAACAACACAGCCAAGGTTTTAGGATTTAATACTGAAATTGGTTATATTAAAAAGCAAAAATCTCTATAAAGCTATCTCATAACAAGGGAGATAAAGATGGAAATCTGATATTCTCAAATTATGGGAATGAAGGAGTGAGTTCCTCAGTGGGACAATAACTCCAAACAGGAAGAGAGGACCAGGATTTTCAGGTTACTGTCAAGTCATAGGGGGTGAAGATGCATAAAGCCAAGGCCTTTAAAGAATAAACCAGACAGAGATTCTGCCCATGGGACAGAAAAGGCAAATATTGAGAAACAGAGACAAGACCCTCCCATGGCAAAGTAGAGGTTCTACTGAAAATAAATGAAGATGCTAAAATGCAAGATAAACACCTGTATTTGTACATCAAGATAATACGTGGGAAGCCAGCAAGACACTATAGACTATTGTCTTCAAAAGAATTCAGGGGTTCCAAGTAGTTACAATATTCCCTGTGTCTGTTGAAAAATATTTTTTTCAGAGGGGAAATAGGAATGGAAATTTCAGAACCTCTTACAGTTCAGAATATTTGGAGTCAGGTGCAAAATCACAAAGGCATGTATGACTCATGGTATTAAGGAATGATTATATGTTGCTCTAAAAATTAAAAAAATCTCTGTTTTGAGTATTTTGATATGTATTTTATATAAATACATTTAAATATGTATCTTTTATGGATATACATTTTAATACATTCATTTGTGGTATTTTTTACAATGTTTATGTGTTTTAATTATTCTGTAACCCACCTCGAGCCACTAGGAGAGGCTGCTAAGAAATAACATCATCATCATCATCATCATCATGTATTATACACTGAGGTGGCAACACCACAGCCCCCACTAGAGGAAATGGAGGAGAAGACACACTAAGTGGGACA